>NW_022602709.1:0-46533 GCF_008692095.1 Etheostoma spectabile | reverse complement strand
GCATCTCATACTTCAATCACTATCACCATCAAATACAAAAATTTGATCTCCAAAAAGGGAAAAAAATCACTATCACACCACCTATCAAACTTCTCTTTGGAACCTAAAAAGCCACAGACCTTGAATCAGTGCTTAATAGTTTAGTTTTAATCACAGTCAATCCACACTAAAGTCTAAAGTCACACTACTAGTCTCCACATCACCTTGCGCCATGATCTGACAAGGCAATTGAATTTAATTAAAATTGTCTGTTAGGCTTTTCTGAGATTGAAATTGACACTGACTGATATCTTTGACAAACAGACTCAGAGAGAAGACAGAGTGCACAGAAGTTGTGGTGATGTGAGAAAAGCCCTGATGTTGTTACTGAGGTAAAGCCACCGTGTCAGACACCCACTGATATCCGGATCTAGCAGACTACTTTGAATCCAGAGCATATCACTTATTTTACTTTATCGCACATACACACACACCGCAAGCCATCTGTAGTGGAATCATCAGTGCCGGTTCACATAGTCTGAATCCAAAGCCCTTTGATCTATTCCAGTATGATCTATTTGGATTTGTATACAGGGAGGAAGCCACTTTTCCCAAAGCCTTTAACTGTTCCTAGATCATAATCTCACATCTATTAGCTGATGCATTACATGACAGGACACAGCATAATGTAACCCCTATTCATATTTACTTAATGAACTTATATCAGTACCATCTCCTGTTTTAAAGACAGTTTCCAAATTATGGGAATCTACTTGCCAAGACACAAAAATAGCAAAGACACTTTTCTTACATTGGTGCACATTATGTGGATATTCCCATCAATCAGTTTGAGGAGGATTTCATATTTGAAAAGAAAGATATTAAAAGAAACACCAGCAGTTTAAACAAAAAACATTTAGATATTGCCGAAAATTGTTTTTAAATCATTTAAAAGAACATGCTATAAACAGTGACAGAAACAATGCCACACTGTTTGGTTCCATGTCTGTCCATCAGCCTGGTTTTACAGCCCACTCAGTTGCCTCAGTTTTCAGAAGTATCTTACATCTAATATTAGTTCTTAAATAGTGCATGTGCATATTAATTGTCTGTTGGCTAGACAATGGTAACTGTAGGATGATGGACCTTAAACAGACAATTCGTTCTTTGGCTACTTGGGGGAAGCATAACAACAGTTGATGTGCCAAACGTGTTAGCAAACAGCTTATTTACACATACAGGAGACACAGAGCTACATTAGTATTCATTGGAGTTGTGTTTCCGGCCACCTGGCAAATACAACGGCCAAAAATTTCCACCTTCCTTTTTGCTCGGTTTTGGGTTCCACCAACTCCTGAGGGAAATCTCTTTAGCGGCTAAATGCTCCTCTATGTTCACCAGCTAATCTAGTGATTTTAATTGAAAACAGCTGCAGGTGGAAATTAGTTTAATGAGAGAATAGATAACAGTAGAGTCTTCATTAGTAGGTCGATCATGAGGTGAGATTGTTTTGTCAACTGCTGTTTCCGAGGTTAAAGTGGCTATTTGTAGTTTCTATGCAATAATCGTGGGGGGATCAACGGTCTCCTCAGAGAGTAAGAGATTGGCATGGCGTGTGGATTTAAACTCTGCAGTCTCAACTCAGAACTGGCAGAAGATTTGCTAAAAATCTCAAACACAAACAATAAATACCCATTTTAAATTACTTCAGTATAAGTGGATAATGAGAAGTTATGTAACACCAACTCAGTTAAATAAATTCAGCCCCAATAATCCTGATACAAGCTACAAATATGGTAGAAAGGGCACATTCTATCACTGCCTATGGGACTGCCCACAAATCCCGGCTTTTTGGAGTGAAGTGATGGATATGATTTTACATGTCACAGGTATAATGCTATCATTAGACGCCAAACTGTGCATCTTTGGCATTTTTCCTGTGAATCACAATCTCAGTAAGGCAAACAAATCTATGATTACTTTCTGCATCTTACAAGCTAAATATACCATAGCTAAATCTTGGAAATCCACAAACAAACCAAGTGTTAATGTCTGGCTTACAGGACTGTCAGACTGTTTTGCACTAGAATAACTCACATTTACGTTAAAGGGTAAATATCTCGTCTTTGACAATGTGTGGAGATCTTTTATGGTGTTCTTAGAGGGGAGGAGAGCTTTGGAGGCATGTTCTCCGTGTATATCAATCATCAACAAATGAGTATTGCAATGTTTTTAGTTTATGTCTGCTAGTCTTTGCTAAGTTGTATTTGAAGTGCTTTTCTCATCAGGTCATATCCGGGATAGGTAAACTTTTGGACCACAGGTGAATCTTAAGGGTATTTATGTTAATCTACTGTGCCAACCATTGCATGTTACAGCCCTGTCATGTTTATGTTTATTTTATTGATGATGAGCCTTACTGTGTCAGTTCTGATATGAGCTTGTATTATTTATTGAAGTGTGATTATCTTCTAAAATGAATAAACACACTTGTTGAAAGTAGCTGTAACTTTCAATTTGTGTTGATTCCCCTGGCTCCTTTTGACAACCACATCGCTCAATCCAAAGTTATTTTATGAATGAAATAGACATTACATACCTAAGGACCAATTGGGAGTCGGTGTTTAATCGTTTACAATCCCGGAACTGTCTCCATTTGTTGAAAGCTTGCCTGACTGTGACTTGAGTGTGACTCAGGTTTAGCCAGTTGTCTTTAACTTTCCTTTTTATCTTTTAGTTGCTCTTCCTTTATTTCCTTTTTTTGTGATAGCCCTGCCCCAGTATCAGCCATAACTACAGCAGATAACTTATGAAATTAAATTAAAATACAATTTGGCCTAAATAAAGACATCTGCTATCTTTTACCTGCATAGTCACTAACACAGGCTTTTTCGGTGTTATGCCAAAATCTGTGACCCATCAGAATGTGGGCTCTGTAGCGCCGTCTACTTGCTGTAAAATATTTTGTGACTTTGCAGGAAAAATCAGACCAGTGCAAAGGCATTAATAAAAACAATAAAAATATCTTTTTTTTTACTGTTTCGTTTTCTGTTACAGGTAATTTATGATCATCGGATGCAACATTACACAGTTTTAGAAACATTTAAAAGTTACATATAGTCAGTGTAAGATTAAGATAGGATAATAACGATAAGGTCGCCTCACCAGGTCTCACAGGCACTTATCCCAGTTCCCCCAGACAAAAACAACTTTGGTCAGAAATGTTTTTTTATACATATACTAAGATTCCATCACATATTTCAAAAAGGCATGCAAACAGCTCCTTCTTAACAGTTACACTTGCACGCATTAATCAATTCGTTTATGTATTATCCAAGCCTTGTTTGCACTGTCCGTATTTATCTAGCCCAGCTGATGTCTTGTATAAATGTCTTTGTCCTTATGTAACTGTATTGTTTTCAGTTGTCGAAATTTATTTTTCTATATCGATGTCTTGTATTATTGTCTGTCTTGACGTGCTGTACCCATGTTTTATGTTTCTGCAGAACAGGAACCTGCTGAAAACCAGTTTTTAAACTGAGTCAGGCCCGTTTTTATATTGTAATAAAATGTTACTTTTTCTAACTTTCCTGTATAGTAAATATATATGAAATACTAGTGCTCAGAATAACTAAAAGGTTGTAAATCTGCAGTACAGTTTCAGACATCTCCTGCTACCTTTTACCTGCATACTCACTAACACAGGCTTTTCCGGTGTTACGCCAAAATAAATCTACAGTAAAGTGTCATGGCAACTGAGCAAACATAATTAGGAAGACTGGGTTAAATGGTTAAACGCTCCAGAACAAGCGAGTTGGTGGACCTTGGGTAAGATGCCAATCATAGCTATATGCTTCCAGTGTAGACAGTGTGTCTCCAGCAGATGTTCAATGACTGGACCTAGGTGTAAACACACATGGTCACCGAGACCACTGAATGTTTCATGGTCTATCAATGTTGTTGTCGAATGAGGAGTGTTGCATACCACAGCATTTTACAGCATCTTACAGTGCAATTAAATATTCAGAATAAAGTACATGTAACTGGGCTGAAAACTTGACACAACATCACATCATTTTTGTCAAACCTCCTGGCGTAGCTAGTCCAAAGGGACATCAGGTAAAATGTGATCTGACTGATAGGAACTTGTCAGAATGATTGAATGGTGAATTAAATTCATTCCCTTTAGTTGTTTATTTTCTGTTCTTGAATGTATTTTTAGGGCGAGAGAGGCTTGCCAGGGCCACAAGGACCACCTGGACTAACTGGAACTCTGGTTGGTACAACATCATCACTCTTAAGTTTTCTTCAACATGCTGACATGACTCAGGGATGATTCCCTGTATTGGTTTCTCAATTGTTTCAGCCAACACAACTGCTGCATGGGTTCACATCACCTGTTACTCTAGTGAGGAGAAGTCACGACTACAAGTATATGATGTTATATTGCAGCATCTGTTTATAAATAGAAAACCCATAACAGTTTTAAACCTACACTTTATTGTCAATAATGTGCATTTGTCTAGTGCCATCTAGTGGTCAGGTTTCCTTCCCAAATGCGTAGACTTGGCTGGCGTTAGAACAGATGGAGGAATTCCACACAAAGAAACATAGCATCATTTGGTAAAAAAAAATAGATTTAGTTTGTGTCATTAATAAATCGGGGGTTGGGCCAGTGGTGGTTCCTGGTTGATTTTAGTGCCCCACTCCGCCCCTAGTGTTTATAACTCTATGAAAGCCCACTTAGTGCAGCAAGTGGCCATATGTGCAAAGGTGTTAAAATGAAGCAAGGCTTGAACTTTTCTTTCAATGTCTCTCTTTAACCCTTGTGTTGTCCTCCTGGGCCAAAATATTTGACATTTTCAACGCATTGTTTATTTTTTTGATTTTACTACCACTAGTTTTACACTACTTTTTGGAATCCATGGTCAATAACCCTCATTTGTTTAGAATTATACCTAATATTTGAGTTTAAAAAAGTAGAAATTAGGAATTATTTTGACTAATAGTGGTTGTGTTGAGTGGATGAGTTTGGTCCGGATGCTGATTTTAAACCATTTCAATTTACACTAGAAATTTAATGAAAGTGATTCATCGTATTTGCAAAGAGCGTTGCATAGAATCCATCCTTTTTTGTGGTAATTTGGTTAAAAAGGATGCCATATTTCTGATAGACATTTTTTAAAGGGGTCAAATTTGACCCAAAGACAACACAAGGGTTAAAAAAAAATCATACAATTACTTCTGTCACATTTTGTGTATACAACCGAATGAACACCATGACATAGGGAAAAGCTGTCAGAAAGTTTTTGCCATTACTTGCATCTGCACAATTCTTTGTTAAGGCCTAAAAAGATAGAACACTTGAAAAGAGAGATTGGGGAGGCAGTGGAATGCAGCGAGAAGAAGGCTATGATGGCAGGCTTTTTGCCTCACCTTCGCGTGTGACCATTTGAAACAGCCATAAGCACTTTGGCTCTTAGACACGGGCTATTAAGTCTATTAAGGACATTCTGCGACCTAGTTCGTTTCAAGCATATTGAGGCCTTTACTCCTGCACAGTGAAGCTCTTTGGAGGAAGGTAGGACATGTCTCACAGTAGTGCAGCACATAGGGAATTTGGTATTTCAAATTGGGAGAAAACCGTAAAAGAATCCCTTGTCCAAAACAAATATTCAGTAAATAAAGGCTATTGATTATTGTCCCAATTGGCAGTGGAAGTCAAATTTTTTACCTTGTCCAAGAAACCTAGAAGGGGCCCATACAGTCAGCTCACAAAGGCTTGCCACGACTGATCCTGCATTCCTACTTGGCGCACATTTAAAGGACAGTTCCAGTTGATTTCAACACGTAGCTCTGTTGTTTGTAAATGTGGAGTGCTGTCAGTAGAGAGACAAATGAAACCAATCGGTGCTGCCTACACCGTGTTATCCTCCTGCTAGAGTTAGTACCCAACAGGCTTAAACAGGGCAAGTTTTAAACATGTTTTTAGCCTCTTAACATGTTCAAAATTTAATTACAAGTGCCTACCCATGTGCAGTGATTTCGTCGGAGTGAACACAGTGAATCTGACTGCTGTAAATGTGATAGAACTGCATGAAATTTGTGCTAATTCAGCTGTGTTTAGGTCCTGTGTTGATACTGCAAGGAGTGCTTCAGGACCGTCTACAAACTCCAACACAGAAATGAGATACAAATATGTTTTCAAAAATTGGCATATGCTTATTTTTAAAAGTAAGTGCTGTATGGGCACCCAGATAGCTCAGTGGGTTGAGCGGGTGCCCATGTACAGAGGCTTGCTCCTCGACGCAGCGGGCCCGGGTTCGAATCCAGCCTGTGGCCCCTTTGCTGCATGTCAACCCCCCTCTCTCCCCCTTTCATACACTTCTGTCTGCCTATCTAATAAAGGGGAAACCCCCCCCCAAGAAAAAGTGTTGTAGTACAACTAGCAGGAGATACGTTATATTTGAGGTACATTTGCAGACAATACCTTAACATCATCATTAATTCGGCTCAGTGGTAGAGTGGTTGCCTGTCGGAAGGTTGGTGGTTCAATCCCTGGCCCTGCAGTCCCATGCCGAAGTGTCCTTAGGCACAACACTGAACCCCGATGCTGTGTATCGGAGTATAAATGTGTGTAAGTGTTTATCTGATGAGCCTTGTGCCTTGTAGACGGTCCTTAAGCGCTTTAACTGCCGTCCCAACACAGGAACTAAACAAAGCTGAATTAGCACAACTTTCATGCATTTCTGACACATCTACTGCAGTCAGATTCACTGTGTTCACTCAGAGTGTTTACACATGGGTAGACACTTTAAATGACATTTTTAGAGGCTAAAATGTTAACATGTTTAAAACTTGCCCTGTTTAAGCCTGTTGGGTGCTAACTCTAGCAGGAGGATAACACGGTGTAGGCAGCACCGATTGGTTTTGTTTTTCTCTCTACTGACAGCACTGTACACACAGAGCTACGTGTTGGAATTCTCCTTTAATCCTTATGGGATCGAAACATATCCAAATGGTCACCTTCAAGTAAGTAACAGGGTCCACCTGTTTTCACATTTGTCTTTGAGCAACGTAGTCTGATCTCCTAGACTACGATTCACATTACTGTCTCTGCAGTGGGCTCATATGAGATCATTAATTTAGCCCAGGCGCCATATGAGACCATTCGATTTACTTTGCAATGCCATTAAGGCGGTGAGTGGCTGTTAATTTAGAACTAGAAGTCAGATGAGTTTGTGTGGGTTTGCGGCTGTACACACAGTCAGGGCACCCCCCTCTGGTAAACAAGATTACACACGGTCAGATGCAATTACAGCAGAGCACTGTGAATACACAGACCTCCATGGTGATCCTTGGACAATGTGTCTGTATCTCTGCCGCCCTCTCGTGGTCAAAGTGTGACATTGCAGATAGATGAGAGAACATTGAATGGAAAGGCATTTACTTTAACATACATTACAGTGCTCATATTATGCTTTTTGGTTTTCTCCTGCCATATATCTTTTTTGTGCATGTAATAGGTTTACAAAAGGAAAAAGCCCAAAGTCCCCCCAAAGGCACTTACCATCTCTAACAGAAAACACTGTTCACACACTGCTCCAAACAGCTCTATTGTAGTCCGGCCTTTACTTCCGTGACGAACATGTGTCACTTTGTAACACATGCTATAATGTTTCCTAGCTGCACTCCCTCATAATCTCCTTCTTTTTGCTCTCCTAGCTACTGGGCATGTGCAACTGTGTGCAAGTGCATGTGCAAGTGTGATGCCTCACTCTGAAGCTAAAACAGAAAGCTCAGCACACAGGGTGAAAAGAGGAGCTGTGGCAATGTGCAGTTGAAAATTAAACCAAGTAAACCTATTCTGATATAACCTCTAAATTTAAAGATGAACTGAACTGGAATTTGAGTAATGGTGATATAACAGATGTATTTTATTTCTTCTCATTGGTACAATTATTAAAATGGTTGAATTTGTTAAAAGGGATAAAATGGTAAGTGCTGTTGTTGCGTCGCCATGTCAGTGACGCCACTATGTCACTGGCATGGTAAGCTACTCCGTGGCTAACTAGCACTAGCAGCGCAGCCATAACAACAGCATACAAAGAGTCTGAGACTAGCGGACATTTGCTGAGAAAATGGAAACCAAGAAGTCTGGGGGGGGGGGGTCATACCGTATTGCCCCTAGCTGCAGTAATGAATTCTATAGGGCTAAGGCAGCTGGGGTTATGACACATTTCCACAGGCTACCTTTGACAAGGAAACCAGTCCTCAACTCATGGCTAGCAGCTAGCTGACTTAAAACGGGCTAGCCCTCCGACAGCCCCTGGATTTCGAGTCTGTAGCATTTTTTAGCGACAGACTATTTAGAGAGTTGTACTTTTGATGCAACAGGGTCACTGGTGAGGGTTCCAACAGACTGAAAGCAGAGGCCTGCAGGCTCCAGCACAGGGCAGACTGATAGACCACCGGCAAGTAACCCCCCGATGCTACCTGCCCCAGACAGGGCGCTGAAACGCTCACGGCAGGCAGAGGACAGAGAGGGAGCTATGGTAACCTGTTGTATATAATAATATCAAGACTACTATGCAAAGGGCTGGATGTAAAGTTGTTGTCACATACACAAAACACGAACATATTCACTTACAAAATAAAGCCCAACATATAGGCTTTATAGTGTTCAACCAAACTGAGACTGACACACGCAACACCAAGCTAGATATCAAACAATCCAACCGAGGGAAAGGGCTAGCAGCTAAATACGATGGCAGCACTCTTATGACAAACTCCACAAGCTAGCACTCAGACCATAGACTGTAGAAATAAACCCAGACTCTGACGATATCACAGATCGATAATAATGCGTTTACTAGCCGCTAACTAAACCACAGAATCCAACGTCCCTCTCGACTCACCCTGAAGCGAGCTGATATTCACCTTCTCAGGGCAGATTGTTGATGCAGAAACAGCTGCTATTTCCGTAATTAAAAAAAATCTGCCAACTCTGCACTAGCCTAAAGTAAAGTAAACGGCAAAACTCGTGAATCCTCCTATAGTCAGACTGGGGCAACTCTCCTACATGCAGCTAATAAGCGATCCCATTGGATTAATTCGCCAAATTACATTGTCCAGTTATCTGTCGCTATTTTCTTAAACAAACATGACCTCAACCACGTTTTTCCATTTTCTCTAAATGCACACAATATAAGCAGTCTATTTCCTAAAATGTATAATGTGCTTGAATACAATAAAGGAGAGTGCATGACAGCAAGCTGCGCCCACACACACACACCGGTCACTGTCACTCCCCCCCCAAATGATCCTGTATCTCAGTGGAGCCTGAAACTGATCGTCCTCCATGTGGTGGTAGTCAGACACTACAGGCCTGTCCCTCATAGGCTCAAATGCGTAACCTGTACCGTTGCCTGTATACCTTCGCAAGTCCTACCATGCCAGTGATGTCATCAAAATTGTCAGCGTTCTAATAGTAACAAACACAATTTTTGTGTTGCTAGAAAAAAACTATATCGTTTTGTTAAATTAAAATTTTTAGTGTAATTTATTTTAAATTATCATAACCAACAAGTTATCAACGTTGATTTTTTCAATTCAGTTTGTGTTTAAAGGACACATTTGGATGGCCATGGGTTAACATATAAAACCTGATTTGTATATTTTCTCTATATTGATCCAACGTGAATATGATACTCATTTGGATTGAAAATTTATTTAAATTTGATTTTTTTTTGAGTGCATTTGGCTCAAATTTTCTCTTTGGCACATAAAGCCTTGATAAAAACAACAGTTAAAAGCTGGTACACCCTGCTGCGAAGATCTAAGTGCACAGAGGTCACCTTTTCACTAGTCTACCCTTCACGTTCCACTTCCAGGATTGCTCCGATACTGAAGGACATTCTGCCGTCTCCATGTATTTTCCATTTCTTTCCACTTTCTTTGTGTTTTAAATCCGGTGGATTTCTGAGGACTGTGGTTACCTGGTCCTCAGATCTCTGCAGGGTAAATCCAGACAGCTAGCTAGACTATCTGTCCAATCTGAGTTTTTGCAGCGGCTCTGTGTGAATTTTACCTCGGCCTGATTGGTTTTAAAAAAAATGCCATTAAACCAGCAGGTTTTCCTCCCATCCCCGAAAGCTATGTGGAGCAGCCAGACTCTCCTTCAGCGCGCCTTGGAGGAGGGTCTGGCAAAGTGAGACTACCTTTCCACAACCACAAGCTTCATATATTTGTCTTCAACCCCCTCTTTCTATTCCTGTCAGTAGAACAGAACACTGCTATAACATTATGCCTGCAGTGTCTCTGACTTATCTGACACCCATTAAGACACAGCCATATAGAGTCAGGAGGAGGAAGTAGGATGAGCTACCCCTTGTATCTAGGCAACCACAATTAATAACCATACCTATACAGTATGTCAAACTAATTGTTAGCTGACCCAGCCAACACCAATCAAGTTAGGCCTTTCATATGTACATACTCATGGTTAACAGACATGACGTTGTATTGTATTGTAAATTGTGTCTTTTTGCTTTGACTTATGTATTTTATTCTCCTATATTGTTTTAATCAACGTGTTTCCACAGCAAACTATTAAGTTTAAAAAGGAATTGTGTTAACCTACAAATTGAAAGGGCGTAAAATATTCAGATGCAAATTTCCATGCTTAAATTTCAACCCTTAATCTTTGAAACCTTTCAAAGTTTCTAAATTACATGTGTATTATTATATATGTTACATGTGACCAATAACGTCTGTATAGACCTGGTTCGACCCAATTGTGAACCCCAGGCTGAGCCATCAATTACGTCAACATGGACAACACAAACCTTCATATCAATTCAATATCAGTAAAATATAAATCAATACATTGCAATCAAATACCTTCAAGAAACCAGACCCTCTGAATACACTGATGCAATAAATAAAATTAATCTTTTAAATACATCTTACTAAGACATTTTTGAAAAAATAAATGATACCAACATAATTGACCTTTCGCCAAACTCCTCCCCCAAACAGTGGTGTCACGATTAAAGACTGGAGAGGAGGCTTTTAAAGAGCAAAACTTATTATATCGTATTTTCCGGACTATAAGTCACACTTTTTTCATAATTTGGCTGGTCTTGCAATTTACAGTTAGGTAAATTGACTTAAATATCAGAAGATATATTGACTTATGTATGAAAATATATATATTTTACCATGTTTTTAAATGTTAATTAATACTGAAAACATTACAGCCACGAGAGGGCGCTCTAGGTTTGTGACAAGTATATGCTGCTCCTAAAGACAACTGAAAAAAGAAAATTTTGCAGATTACAAACTGCAGGTAGTAAAAATATGCGGCTGAAGACGGTAATCGAGCAGCAGAAAGAAAGTTTGGAGTGAGTCAGAAACTTGTGAGGGACTGGCGAAAAGGTTACTCTTACTGCAATGAAGAAAACAACCAAACTAATCGCGGGCTGAAAGCAAGATGGCCCGAGCTGGAAGACGGGTCCACAGATGGGTGCTTGAACAATGAATGAGTTACGTCTTCACGCCCTGGTAGTTGTTCTGTGTGCATACCGGACACCTACCGTATTCAGCCTGTTGGTCCTTGTGCTAAATGTCTGTTCTTGGTCTTGCGACTTATAGTCCAGTGCAACTTATATATGTGTTTTTCCTCTTCATGCCGCATTTTTTGACGGATGTGACTTACATTCCGGAACGACGTAAAGTCCGGAAAATACAGTATTTATTAACAAAATAACACTAAAAACATACTCAAACAAAATACAAAAAAATAATTCAAACTAAGGCAAAATACTCTCAAACAAACCAATAAATTTGGCAAAAAACTGGCACATACCACCTGTACCGGTGGGTAGAGGGTGAGCCAAACTAAAGAAAAAACAAAACACTTGAATGTGGAAAATATCATACCATGTATGGATTGCTGACATTCCTAGTTATATTTTTATATAAATATATAAATATATATATATATATATATATATATATATGATTAAATGTATGTGTACGTATATGTGCTTACACAACCTCAAGCACCAAAATAATATAAAAATTGCTGCAAAAACTGTTTTACCTATTGTTCTACACTTTTGGATTACCCAGCCCCTCCCAGAAAGGACCTTATGAGGCAAACCTGCATAAACAGGAAAGAAAGAAAGAATTTGCAGAATTAAAAGAATTTGCAGTGTTAAATTTGCCACCGTTATAATGTGGTCATATGGTGTGTGGCATGTGGGAATGGAAAGCCTGGCAGGTTTATTCAACGGAAGGTTGATGGAAGGCCTTCAGCTGGGATTCACACCTGGTTTGAATTAGGTGAAGACCTCTATTTAGTGTGTGGGTGCCTTTTTTCTTACTGTAATAGAGTTTTTGAGGATGATCCTTATATAATATTGGGATGTGCATACACTACTGAAACACATATTTGTATGTGTGATTTAGAATTGGGATTGATTGGTATTCATATTAGGGGCATTCTAGGAGCTGAATCAACAAAAGAAACAACACATTTTGGGCAACATTAATACATTGATAATGATACTCAGATTTTTATGATTTTGCTTTTTTATTAATAAGTCATGTTACCTTTTTTGCTCTCATAGTCAAACAGATTCCTGGAAAGTATATTTATTTGTGTGTGTTTTTCTCTGGGGAAGGCATGTGGGAAGATAGAGCTGGGCTCTTGATACAGCAGAATGCTCTGTTGAATATGCAAACTGGTGTGTGTTTGCGTGCGCAAAACGTGTGCGTGCATGAATTTGTGTGTGTGTGTGTGTGTGTGTGTGTGTGTGTGTGTGAGCGTGTGTGCCTGAGCCATCTCATTTCTCCCCCAGTGCCTCCTGACTAAGCCGTCACGCACTCACGTCACATTCAGCCCAAAGCATCGTTCCTGTCTCTTTCATCTCATATTCTCTCTCCCTCTCATTCCTTTCCTCCCTTGTCCCTTTCCTGCCCTCCCTCTCCTTTCCCTTCTCTCCCCCAATATTTCTCTCCATCCAGGGAACCCAGGGCCCCCGGGGACTGCCCGGAGAGATTGGCCAAGATGGTCCCAAGGTCTGTGCGTTGAACGTTATAATTAGTTATTATGCTAATGTCCTGCTGCTCCCCAGCCGCTCGGCTGTTCTGAGCCTGTTCTAATGCTCACCCTCCCTCCCTGTTATGTTGATGTTCCCGCAGAGAGAACTGCATTTTGCTGAGAGGGAGGCAACTGTTTCGAAATATGTGATAAATGCTATTCTGCCAAGGACAAGGCTTCATATTTGGACTGGTTGATGTGTGTACACTATATTTCTCAGTTCAAGTTTGACTCTTTTAGACATTTATGCAAAGTGAGGTTAACAGTATTTTACATAAGTAGGGGGTTAGTTAGAGATTTAAAGGGTACTCCAGTGATTCCTTATTGCCATCTTTTGTAAAGTCGGGGGATTTGCAAGAGACAAGTGTACAAGAACAGTCAAAATCAGAGAAGCAGAGACTGTAATATCCTGACTTTTAGCCCCCAAAAACTGCAAAAATACCGAGTAGACTAATCCTTATCTGTATAGTCAGTGGAGTGCCCCTTTTCTGCAAAGACTTGCACAAGGGGCATTTTCACATTTCCCTGACCTTGAAATGCAGATTCCCTGTCCCTTTGGAATTTGTATAATCAGGGCACCGCATGCATGACAGAAGGATGACAGGAGAGTGAGTGAACGATCAGAGTTGCATGCATGTAGACGTGAACATGTGGTCTTTGATAGTCTGCTGAGAACGAGTGCTTGCAGGAGAGGGCACCTGACAATTTAGTAAATTGATCAGTCCGTAAACAAACATAAATAAATAGATAACACTTCTGATTTTACACACTCTAACACATGTTTGGGAACCACCCCATTAGGCAGTGCTTAAAGTGCTCATATTGTGCGTTTTGGCTTTTTCCCTTTCTTTAATTGTGTTATATATATTTTTTGTGCATGTTATTGGTTTACAAAGGGAAAAGCCCAGGCCCCCCCCCACAGAGACTTACCATCTCCAACAGAAAACACCGTTCACAAACCGCTCCAAACAGCTCTATTGTAGTCCAGCCTTTACTTCTGTAATGAACGTGCGTCCCTTTGTAACACACGTTATAATGCTCACCTGGCTGCTAGCAACCAAAATATGGTGTTTTTTGCTCTGTACTACACTCAGTATTTTAACTTGGCCTATTTTATTCTATTGCGTTACTGTATTTTGCGTATTTAATGGGTGTCTTTATGTTTTCTCGTACGTCTTTGCTTTGTCTTGGCGATGTCATCGTTGCAAATGACAATTGGTTCTCAATCGGCCTTACCTGGTTAATTAGAGGTTTAATAATAAATAAATAAAGTAGCAATTTTGCTTTATCATCAATGCGCATATTGATTTTGCGAGTGCTATTGAAGGTGGACACTAGCCAGGGAACCAGACAAATCTGCAATTTTTATTTTTTTTATTTTTTCTGGCAGATATGTCTGGTCCCCCTCAAGTTCAGACAGATTTTGAGCCAGCCAGGCCCTGGTTGGCCAATAACAACGTTTATCTCATATGGGGGAGGCTTGCAGAGCCTTCATGACCTGAGGAAAATTTGTGATGACGTCATTTTTGACCTGTGCACCCTCACGTCGGGGACACTATGGCGAGCATTGACCTAGTTTTGTAAAGAGGAGAGTGCCATTGAGGCATTTCTGAAAACTACCAAGATAGTTGCAGCTAAAGTGAAACTTTCTGTTATCATTTTTAAACTCTGACTGCGAAATACGGTAACACTCATTCAAATACCCATTGATGCTATAAAATCCAAGCTCACGCAAAGTCTGCACCCTGTAGTCTATTTACATCATCAATCGTTCCGGCCAGTGGCCCTTTGCTGCATGTCATCCCCCAACCCCCCGCCCCTTTCATGTCTTCACCTGTCATGTCAAATAAAGGCCTACAATGCCCAAAAAAAATCGAAAAAAAATAAAGAAAAGAAAAAGATAGGCGTTTTTAAACGAAAACATAGTGGTGTGGATGCAGCCTAATTGCATGATTCACAAAAAAAACTAAAAATGCAAATAACGCACTTCTGCTTTTATAATGTCCTTCTAAACCTCTCTGTCTGAAATGATACAGCAGATCATTTCCGTTTTCACGATGCGCCGCTTGCATCCCTTGTGTGACTGGCACAGCTGTTTAACAACGAAGACACCAGCAATGTGACTGGCTAATAGCACAGTGATTAATCACACTGCTGTGATTCTACTTGCATGCTGCCCTCTGCACAGCATGCAACCACACTCTGATACGCTCTCACTGATCTGTGTGCTAGTATTTGTATGTAATGTTTTAAATAGAGCCATATGATTTGTGTTTATGAATTATTGTATTTAACAGAAGGCCCCCAAAGTATTGTCAGACAAATGTGGTTTGTGTGTGTGTGTGTCTGTGTGTTTTATTTAGGGGACGTCTGGAGACCCAGGGGTCACAGGTCCTATTGGTCCACCAGGCCAGAAGGTGAGTACAGCCGGAGATTATCGTCTAGGTTATATTTTTTCCTTTAACCTCCGTCTTCACTGCTTTCTAATGCAGCATCCTCCTCTTTTTTTGGAAGGTCTTCCTATCTGCATCTGTAGGCTGTATTGTGTGTAATGCATATTTTACTTATTCTACATTAGATAATTGTAGGCATTTACATCATACCTAGTGTTGCTAGATGATTGTTTTAATGACCAAAATGTCTGGTTTTAATAGTTAGCAGAAGGAAACTTCTATAGCGTACTGATTAACTAACACCTATCTGAGAATTATTAATGTCCACAGTCAATATAAATAATTACATGCTTTGTAAATAATTACTTTAAATGAATCACATACATCCATATTTGCCTTGAGAACCATTTCAAAATATTCAAATGAATTTTGGGAGATGAATTAACCCATGTGAGAGTGCGTTGAATTTTATTGTCATTGTCATTGGTTTCTGTCATTGGACACACACACACACACACACACACACACACACACACACACACACACACACACACACACACACACACACACACAACTTGTCAGTTTGCACATTTGTTGATCTCACAACCAATAGTAGTTGCTCTGTTTAAGCTGAAGAAATGTGCATGCAGACTGACATTCAGTGTGGTGTTCTACTAAATTATACAGTGAAAATACTAAAATACTGAATCTTATCCATCTCAGCCGAGAAAAAAGAAATGTTGAGTTTTAACCAAGCAGTCTGATGTGTGTAGAGGTCTTTGTGGCTATACTGTAGCAGCCTGTTGTTGTTTTCAACTGAATCAATGAAGGTAAACACTGCGCCGTGGCACAGCACTGGCTGGCTGAGTCCTTCCCACGTCATGCTTGTTAAGCCCAGTGAATAACTGAGCAACAGGTTTGTCATCTGCTTCCATCATGTTTACAGTGATACTTACATACTGTACGTGCAGAAGGTTGTGTGTTCAGTGATACATGGGGTCAAGGGCCATCATGGAGCATGATCAATCTGCATTGTTTATTTTTTAATGTATTATTTTGACAAAAAACAAAGGTTTGTGATACTTAGACTTTTTGTTCAGAAAATGAATCTCCACAAACGAAAACCACAGAAGTAAAAAGCAAACGCTTGTGTTTGGCGGCACTGAAGTACAAATACTTCGTAATTGTACTTAAGAAGGATTTTCAAGTATTTGTACTTTACTTCATTTTATATTACCGGATATATTACATATACATACATATACATATATTATAATATATTATTTTACTTTTACTGCATCCCCCTAAGCATCTTGGTTACTCGTTTCTACAAAATAAAATCCCAAGAAATTTGTTACAGTGGAAAAAAGCAGGTTTGGCGAATCATTGCTCCTAGATTGCAAGTTAAGGCCTGCTCCATTCCAGTTAGTGATATAATGCCTGTTTGGTGGCAGGAGGCAAAAAAATAAAAAAACAGGCCAAAACTAAAGCAGAAGAGGAGGAATCATAATAACTGATATTGTCATAGACGATGACCACCCCGATGACAACGTTATAAAGTACTAGTGTAAATACTAGTAGTGTAAATACTTTTACTCATCAGAATTAGGTACCATCTAATCTAATATTAGAAAATTACTTTTGCTACTTAAGTACAGTAAATATAACATACTTTAAGACTTTTACTCAAGTCATATTCTAAAAGGAGACTTTAACTTATCTTACCAGAAACAAAAATCTTTTCTGGTAAGATACTTGTACTTTTACAAGTATTGCTTTCAAGTACTTTATACTTTATACAACATCCAGACCGGTACCTTGGCCCCAGTATCATCCCTCTCAAAAAAGCAATACTATGAAAATCCAGTGCTTTCTCCCTTCCTCCGTTCCTCCCTCCAATCTTCCTTTCCCCTATACCAACACTATGGCTACTCTGAATGAGAGGTATGGCCAGCCTCTCAATAAGATAGCTCAGGTGATGGATTCCTCAGATATTCGGTGGGGAGACATAGAGGCTTTCGAAAGATTTGCTTTGCAATTAATAGCTCTTGTAGGCATTCTCAACACTCTGGGCCCACAAGGTGAAGCAGAACTAAGCTGTGGGTCACATGTGGAGCAACTTCTGAGTAAGCAGAGATGAGGTCAGAGTTCAGTCGATGGATGGGTCCCCGTCCTGGGACTCTGTAAACTCTTGTTGATCTTTTAGAGTGGCTCCATTATGAAGCATGGTGTCAAAGCAGCAGCAGAGATGAGGGCAAAGACAATATCGGAAGCATAAGGTCAAATCAACAGCTCGTTACACCACCATACTGCATGGGACTAATGAGGTTGTGGAGAATCAGATCAATGTAGCGGCCTCTTCTAAGCCACCACAGTCAGCCAAGAAGCAAGCAGAATTAAAAGCCTTCTGCCCATACTGCAACAAAGATGACCATTATCTCAGTCAGTGCATCACCAGACCAATCATCGCTGTTGACGTTGCGCACGTACACATCAGGCTGCACAGTGAGAAGCTGGTGACTGCCAATGCTGTTGTCAAACTTTCCCTGAGACCTCCACCACTGAAGAGAGTTGGTACATTCCACACCATATGGTCAATCACAATGGTAAAGATCATATAGTCGTCAACTGCTCTTTCTAGTATTAAGGTCTCAATCTCAATGAATGGTTGCTGCCATGCACAGCACACTAGAGGAAGATGTGATGTTCTCTGTGGAGAAATGCTTTTATGTAGACAACTGTCTACAGAGCTTTACATCTGCGCAGGAATCACGACACCTGCTCAACACGTTACAGGACCCTCTAGCATCTGAAGGTTTCAACATCCTGCAATGGGCCAGCAATGAGACAGACATTGTAAGTCCCATCCCTTCAGATGCCCGATCTGCCAAACTGGAGCTATGGTTCTCCCAGGACAAAGCTGTAGTAAAGAAATCCACCTTGAGCCTAAGCTGGTCTTGCGACACTGATGCCCTAGGCTTCCAACATCGACCTGTCTCGTACAGTGCTTCTACAATGAGAAACATCTATTGGGTTTTGGTGTATGACCCCTTGAGTGTCCTCCTACCTTTCACCACCAGGTCAAAGGTGATTGTCCAATAGCTTTCAGACAAATGTTGGGACTGGGATGATCCTAAACTCCCTGAATACCTCCTGCAAGCCTGGAGAGACTTGGAAGCCAACCTTCAGTACCTCAGATGACACATGATGTCCACATCTTCTCTGATGCCTCAGAGAAAGCATACGGGTCTGTAGTATACCACAGTTTAACAGCTTCTGGTGTTGATGTACTGTACATGTAGCCTTTCTCATTGCCAGCTCCCGTGTTGCCCCACGGAAACAACAATTGGTGTCCCGACCAGAGCTATGTGCGGTGCTAACTGGAGCATGGCTGGGGAAACTTCTCTTGAAGGAGATCATGCTGACAATACAGGTACCATACCATTGGTTGCAATCCCAGTTCTGCCACTTTGTGGGTGCTAGGGTGGCAGAGATTAAGGAGTTGACTGATTTTAAGTCATGGAGATATGTAGACTCCAGGAACCCTGCAGATGATCTAACCAGAGGAAAGAGGCTCAATGATTTGCTTGGAGAAAAACGTAAATGGCTTAATGGGGCGGCTGGTCTGACAGGTCCTCCCTCTGCAAGCACCTTCCAAGAAGCAGAGCTTCTAGTGCTGAGAAGAGGCAAAGATGGATAATTTTTCTGAAGACTACCAACTCCTGAAACAAGCCAAACCGGTTCATCCTAACAGCCGACTAATTTGCCTTTTCTCCTGAGTCTGACAGGACCACCCAGCTCATTCGAGTTGGAGGCTGCTTAAGACACATTAAAGGATCTTGACCCTTACACAGTGCACCCCATTGTCCTGGATCCCGGGAATTCTGGATCCTAAGAGGCAGAGAGTCTGTGCGAAAACACCAACGGATATATTGAGAATGCCGTAGGTAGAGATTTAAGCCAGCCTGTCAGAAAATTATGGCCCTTCCACCTCCTTGCCTAAGGTTGTTCAAACCAGCATTTCAATCATGTGGAATGGATGGCTATGACCCCTTCCTGATCAATGTGGGGCGCCATAATGAAAAGAGGAGGGGAAACTTGTTTAAATGCCTTACTACAAGAGCCGTGCATCTGGAGATCCTTACCTCCATTGATAGTGACGCTTTCGTCATGGCTCTTTGAAGGTTCATTGCACGTCATGGTAAGCCTGCAGAGTTATACAATGACCAAGGTCCTAACTTCTGTGGGGGAGAAACTGAACTTTAAGAGGCCTACAAGTAACATAGCCCTGACCTGCAACAAAACCTTACCAAGCAGCAGATCAGTTTCCATTTCAACCCTCCTGCTGCCCCACATTTTCGCAGAGCGAGGGAGAGAGAGAGATCCATTCACTTAAGACAACACTTCACACTAAGCTTGGATCAGACTCTGTCACAGAGGAAGTCCTCAAGACTGTCCTTATAGAGATTGAGGCGATTCTAAACTAAGCCCCTTGGATATGTTTCCACAAACCTGACAGCTCCTGATCCGATAATGCCTAGTTGCCGGATGGCTCATTACCCCAAGATGTTTATCCGTAATCTGAACTGTTGGGCAAGAGGAGATGGAGACATTCCCAAGTGTTGGCAGACAATTTCTGGACAGCATTCATCTAACATTACCTGCTTGGGCTGCAGACCAAAGGGAATCCTTCTCCAGACGTCGAGGTCAGTACAATAGTGATGCTAATCAACCACCATGTGCCTCCCTCACTATGGCCAATAGGAAAGGTGACCAAGGTCTTTCCAGGCCCTGATGACCGAGTGAGGACTGTGGAAGTGCAGATAAAGAGTTTACACCCAACCTATCACCTGCCTGATTGTGCTACCTTAGGTCCAAGGCCAAGACAATGATACCCGATGATCAAGATGGACCCTAGGTGGCCTTGCCATGGCACAAACTTGGACACAAATTTGGGGGTGGCTTTGTTGGAAAGACCGTGCCCGTGTGCATGCATCAGTATTTACATTTCCAGCCTTTACCTCAAGATAGATACGCAGCGGAGCGAGAGGGAGAACAGCTGTGTGTGTGATGTGTGCGTCTTTGCTGAAAAGTGAGTTTGTGATTAATGTTGGTATCTACTTAAACTGTAACCTGGTTATATCTGACCTATTAGAATTTAGACATCCTTTTTGCCTTATTAGACCTGTTCCCGACGATGTATGCTATGTGTAAGATGTGGCGCATTTGTAATTAGATTAGTGGCCACATTAGTGGAAAATTCCAGTGCCCTTTCGGGCAGTCTAATGTTAATTCAGTGGGCCACTAGGTGGCACTGTTGTATTGCATTCCACTGGTAAATACTGTTGTGCCATTAGAATTAGTCATTATAGTACAGAAATGTCAGTTTATTCTGTACTAATGTAAATAATGCAGGTATTTTGATAATGGGAATTAACATTCATGTTATTTCTTGTTTGTTCTTGTTCATTTCAGATCACACATACACTTACACGCATGAAGACGAATATATTTCTAATCACATACACATAGATAGCTATATACACATATAACCATTACATACAAACAGTGTAGCCTATTGTGTAATGCGAAGCTGTCCTTCAACACCTCAAGTAAAGTTCTGGATTAAATTGCATCAACTCCTTTGTGTTCTGACTGACACCCCAGTGAGACACCCATCTTATGTCCATCATTCCTAATACAGTCCAACCATATTTACCAACCCAACAAGACTGCTTTAGACGGAACCTTCACCAGAGCTTTCTGGTCTTCATGCTAAGCTAGTGTAATCACAGTTGTGCTCTAGCTCCGTAGCTGATGCACATTGGTATAAATCTTCTTTATCTCTCAGCAAGAAAGCACATAAGTTTACGTCTCAGTCAAAAACACTCCAGTAACTCTTGAGTCACTTCAGAACAAAGTATAAGGTGTAGAGACCAGTAGAGGTTCTCTTTTTCCTCTCTCTAGCTGTGTACCTACGTTGCTGTTTTTGACACTCTACATACACTCTCTGCTACCATTGTCTATTTGTTCTCATTCTACCAACCAGTTCTACTACTATTACCACTACGAGCTATACTTTTATGTTTGCAAACTGACAGTGTAAAGTTTTATATATCCTTTTTTTCTGCTCCCTTTTTGGATTACAAACAAAGACAGGGTGGTTACAATTGTTTTCTAGAGTGACATAAATGGCCAGTTATAGGAGATAACTGAGAATATCACAACATATGAACCTTGTCTTTTCTTAAATGCCAGCCATTGATTTCCAGACAACAGTAACATTTCACCTCTGCAGGGCTCAAGAGGAGAGTCAAGTTTTCCAGGGCCGCCGGGTGCCATGGGGATGCCAGGGTTCAAAGGTCACAAGGTGAGAATCAATTCATATAATGGCATACACAAACCAATTAAAAACATGACCTGGGTGGTTTTGTTTGGACTTAATGCAGTCTACAGTTGGCAACAGAGGCGACACTTTATGAATAATTTATAGCTTTTGCTGTCAGGATCACATTTACTGTACTGCATAAATGTTGACAGCTTAACATAACACATACATGTTAATGTATTATTCATTTTTTGCTTAGATGACATGATTAACTTTAATGGTGCTAAAGGTTGTCCTTCACACTTCTAAAGCAGCATGCCCACACTCATGAATACAAGCAATCCTAATCCGATGATATGATCTGTTCAACGTGCTGCATTTGATTTTCTTTTGTACAGTAGGTCTACTGTGTGTTATCAACAGGACAGCAATGCTCATGATGGCTTTTTTGTCATCATGAGGGCAGCATTACTTTTGTCAGAACATAAACCTGAAATTACAGTACTTTTTTAATGTTCTAATGTGTATTTTTAGGGGGACAGAGGTGAGACGGGCTCTAAAGGACACCAGGTATTGTACTTTTTCTTCAAACTATTACTGGAAAGTCATATGCACAGGCAATAGTTCAGTCACACATTCCTGTTTTAAAAAATACAAATGAATTGAGAATGAATCAAACCGCAATCAACAGTGGCGTCAAGCCAGTGTTCACACTATTCTCCGACGTGCACTCTAACAATCACTGCTGATAGACAGCCTTTGCTCCGCTCTGCAAGCAACAACTCGATACTTTTCTTTCTGTGGCCAGCGTTTCTGGAAACGAACGAGGCTAAAACCTTTTTTAGACCTGACTAAATCAAAATTAAGGCCTCGGAGGAAAATGTGGTAGTTTTTAAGACATTTCAAGTCCTTAAATTTTAGTTTAAAGTGTTTTTTTTTTATTCTAATACTAAAGTCCATTTGACATCAGAAAATTACTTTTTATACTTAAGTACAGTAGATATCAGATTCTTTAAGACTTTTACTCAAGTAATATTCTAAAAGGGGCAGCTGTGAAACAGTGGTAGAGTGGTTGCCAACTAATCATTTACATTTAAAAGGTTGGTAGTTTGATCTCTGGCCCCGCAGTCCTATGTTGAAGTGTCCCCACTGAACCCCGAGTTGCCCCTGATGATGATGTAAATGTGTGTGTGAGTGTTTATCTGATGAGCAGGTGGCACCTTGCACGGCAGCCTCGGCCACTATGTAAAAGAGCTTTGCGTAGTTGACTAGAAAAGCGCTATACAAGAACAGTCCATTTACATTTAAAAGAAGTCATTTTCTGGTAAGATACTTGTACTATTGCGTTCAAGTACTTTATAGAACACTGCGTCAACCCATTGTTGGTAAAGCCGACTCACCAGCTGATGCAGGCGGAAACTGTTAAAGCTGGAATGTGGAATGTGCCACTGGAACTGGAATCTTTTTCAGTGTTATGAAATAACAAGTTAGAAATAGGTCAATTTTTTGGTAACACTTAATAATAATGTTAAATTAATTATCATGATTTCATGCATGACTTTAATCATATCAATGCTGAAGATGGAGCAGGTCAGCACTTTATTTAAAAGATCACGAACATGATGAAATAATAGAGAAGTTATGTGTAGTTTACAATGATTATAACACTGCTGTGCTTGGTCAGCTTTTTGAAGAAGACATGAACATCATTATTAAATCAGAAATCATGATGATTCAAATACCTTAATTGATGCATTAATTAAGGTATTGTTCCTGTATTAAGTCACGCATGAGATACTATTAATCATTGTACATTACTGGCAGTTTATTAAGAACTACATGAATGAATAAATGCTTTTTCATGCATGAAGTCATGATAATACATGTACCATTTAAAAAAAAATGCCTTTGATGCCTCTTTACATTTATGCTTCTTAAACCCACTTTTGTGCTTGCATTCCATTCCAATTCCATTATTTCATTCTCTGTCTTGAAGCCCAGTGTCAATTAGAATAAACCAATGGGCCAATCTATCTGTTTAATGCGCCGGTCACACTGGGTTTGGCACGCAACAACCCTCCGTTCCTGAGACACATCCACTTTTCCTATTTTTGTCTTCTATGTCGACACAAAAGACCGCAGTGACTCAAAACCAACGTCCATCTGGGGGGGGACGGTGAACACGACAGCCTTGGTCCCATATGGCTATGACCTTCCATTATATCTTGTAAAACAAGATATAATGGAAGATGTTACTGCATCAACTTTTCGAATAATCATGTTCAGGAAAGGTCAAGTGTGAATGTAATAAAAAGGTCAACCTGCTAGTGGCTCTTTAAGTAGCACTGATTTCCATCAGCCTCTGAGTGGTAGGCCTAATTAGGGTTAGGCACGTGGGAGTAGGCTCCAACAGCTTCTACTAGTGTAAGAAGCCAAACTAATGCAATAATTAATATCAGTGTTAACACTGATACAGTCACATATACACAGTTTTTTAAGAATATATTTTCTCTTCATTATTTCTCTTTTGGTTTTTCACTGTCACAAAGGGCAACAAGAACCCGTCCTGTTGTACTTTTACCATTGTAAACACCGCATCAGTCACAAATTGAACAATCAAAGCGGGTGATGAATACTCTGATTGAGTTGCTTTCCTTTATGTGCACTAATGGAAAAGAGTTTTAAGAGCCCAGAGGAGCCGAGTACAGAGAGCACAGCCACACATGAGAAAAAAAGTCAGGTTTGTAAAAGGTCACCACTAGCCAATTCCTATCCCCTCTCTCCGTGGGTTTCTCTTATTGGCTGCTAGTGGTAATCATGACCTTTTCTCCACTGTCTTTCTCTCTCTCTCTCTCTCTCTCTCTCTCTCTCTTCTCTCTCTCTCTCACGCGCACGCACGCCCACACACACACACACACACAGAATGAAGACATGGACCAGCACACAGTAACGCAAACACACACACCAAAATCGCCACACCGGTTGCACACATTCAATCTCACCTTTGGGCACACACACACACACACACACACACACACACACACACACACACACACACACACACACTCACAAACACACACACACACACACACACACACACACACGCACACACACACACACACACACATTCAAACATTCAGTTAATCATGATGTATCTCTTTGCAGGGGGAGCCAGGCAGAGATGGAGATCCAGGGACTCCTGGTGTACCTGTGAGTGAAGAGTCATACTACTTCCACTGGGTGGCAGTGAAGCTTATGTTTCCATGGGTTTAATGGGGAGTCTGGGTTTTAATAATGTGTGTTTGTGTGTCTGTGTGCAGTTATAAAGAATAAATGTCCCTGCAAGGACACAAGGATAAGGAAGAATATGTTGGCCAGTCCTCACTTACCTTGAGCTAATTTGTATTTACAACTTGAGTTTTCATTTTTTGTAAAGTATGTCTGTAGTTAATATCATAAATCCCCTGATACAAGTCACCACAACAACTTTATCACAAAATAAATATGATAATAATGAACTCTACCAATATAACACCTCTCTGAAAGTGACTTTACAAGGTACTTCACGCGATTAAAATCAGGCAGCATATAAAACACATAAAAATGCAATAAAAGACTGAACAGAAAACAGTGCAAGCAAACAAGTCAATACAAAACTAAAACTGACTAAATGAGAAGAGATAAAATAAAAAATTATGGAATAAAACAGCAAGAAAGATCCAGACAGTAAGGTAATATAAAATCAAGTACAATTATTCTGATAAAGTTAACTTTCAGCAGGGACACAGAACGAGTTTACTGACTAAACTGAGCTAATCTGTTTAGGAGAGTTGTTCCAGAGTCTCTTTGCCCTCATGGCAAATCTTCAGCTCGCTTTGGTGTTTAGACTCAACCTCTCAACTACCATATGAGGATCATAGTGTCACGGTACAGATTATTGGCTTAATGCAAAGACTAGTGGTGTAGCGAACCACAGATGATCCGTGGTCCGTACGGATCGACACTCACGGTTTGGAACCCAGTCCACAGTTTGTGGAATAGTCACGTTATTTAATCTATTGATTGGCGTACAGGTCACGATAATGTTGTTACTTTGGCGTGTTGATTACAAATTTTAAAGTAATGTATTTCAATGGGAAGCCATGATCAAAGAACGACTACAGTAGCGAGAAGCATTGAAAATCCGTGCAGGGAGGTTGGTCTGGGTGGTGGACAGGACTTTCACCCCGGAGACTGGGGATTGTGTCCCGCGTGTTGCAGTTCTTTTCTGCGTTATTCTCTTCCTAACCACAACCGTCCTATTGTTGTGGCTGGCGTGTGGCGTTTCATTTCCCTGTAGTTGCGTGCCACAGAGTCCGTGGATCATGTCCCGGCGCTAGTTGTTGTCACCGTCCCACGTGTGGCATTTCATTTCCCCATTGTTGCGTCCCCCAGAGCAGCCCAGTGTCATGGCAGTTTGTGAAATGGTCTCTTTCGAAAAATGGTGACCTGTACACGAAATCAACAAAAAATTTGTGACCTGTAAACAAATCAATAAATCAAAATAACATGACCATTTCATGAACTGGCGTGAGTTGGGAAAGCATGTGCAAGCACGGATATATTGCAAAGTTAAACCATAATAATTATGGTGTGAAATACCTTTTTACTGTTGCTGTTTATTAACGTAACGTTAAGCTGATAAATCTCTCTCTCTCAACACACAAACAAATGTCTGCGCTGCTCTCCGTTGCTCCGAAACAGACTTTAAATGCAACAGAAGCATCGCTGAGTCTCACGCTAGTTAACGCTAACGGTACACTTGGCAGCAGGTAACATTGATGTTAGTCTAACATTGCCATTAGCCATAAAAAATCATGGCTAACGGCCATGATGCCATGATGTTAGCTTAACAATGTCGTTAGCCTAACGTTGCCGTTGGCCCAACGTTGCCGCTAGCTAGTGGCTGGATTAACGGTTAAAGGGCTGACAGATAAACGGTGTGAAATGTGACGGTATTTCACTTTAGAGGACGTCCAACAGTCTGTCGCTGAACCTATGAGCTAAAAGACACAAGCTAGTGACTAGGTCATTGCTGTTGTCTCATCTGTTTTTGTCATTTAACAGCAATTTACTGTTTCAAGAAGTTATTATTGTTAAAGGTCGTTTTTAATAAATCATTTAAATTCTGTGTGAATTGTGCTGACCTTAAAATCAATCTGATCTATGACTCAAGCCCGTGAGCCGAACCGAGCCGTGAGTTTTTTGATCCGTTGCACTTCTACCAAAGACAGGGTGCAAAGGCAGTTAACTAAAAATCAATGGTCAGTTTACAGACTTAAAGCTGTCAATTATAACATTTGAAACGTGCAAACAAATCTGACAAAGTAAAGGCATAAGGGCAGGTCAGAGACAGACAGCAGGTCAGAGAGTTTCAATTTCAGTTGAAACTCTTTAAAAAGGAATCACCAATTCCTTTTGCCAGATCATAAAGTACTCTAAGTACAAAAGAGGCGTGGTTATAAGACAGTTATTACACAGGTACAAATACATGTACAGATACTGATGCCATTTAAAACATTAACAATGACTCTGTTCTATGCAAGTGTCCCAGTAAGCCATGACAGCGTGACGGTTAGCCAGCTTGAACAATACCAGGACCCTGGAACTGATGCAGCTAATTGATTTTATTATTTATTTATTTGTGCTTTTCCCATCGTGACATGTCAAAATGTTTTCTGTTTTCTGCATGTTCCCAGCTAGTTAGCGAGGGGTGTTAGAGGGGTAAACTTGTAGAAAGACGAGAAAGAAAAGTTCTTCATGAATAATTTCACGAGGTAAGATAAGGCTTCATAAGGAGAGAGAAGCAAAATTGCATAATTGATTTAACGTGTTCATCCACGTTGAGATTACCATCCTCATCAATAATTGGTAATGAGCAAACATAATGGTATGAATCGATCTGTGATCTGCAATTTCCAGCTTTCAAGCCAAGCTTGGTAATTTACACGTTTCAGACAGGAATGATGCCAAATGAGCAACATTTAAGAATTGATCAATAAGTATTGATTACTGAGGCATCGATCTTCACGTCCCTAGATGGGGTTTAGACAGTAAATCCAGAGAGGTGTGTGTGTTTTTGTGTTTTCACACAGCAGTAGCGATATTGCGTCATGAGGAGACAGAGTTGTGTAGTCCTGTCTGTGACACTTGAGACAGATTAAACGATTGTATTTCTCAGTATGCAGCTTAATGTTCACACTCGGTAATTCCACAGGGTTGAGAGCAGCCCATCCTCCTTGTGACACACTCTTGAGGCTAAATACATCAGTGAATCACTAGTTTGTCACTGCTGAAATGTAATGCAGTTCGGGAAAGGGTGTGTTCCGTTTTCCTGGTTTCCCTTGTCATTACCACTTGTCTTCTACTGGAAAGTGTCGTTCAGATTACAGTGCATAACTCTGTTTTTTGCAAAGGCCCTTAGACTACAATGTGAGCGTTGCTAGGAGATAATTACAGATTGAAATGTCTTTGTAACAAACCTGATGTTAGCTGCATCTGTGGGCTCATGTTTTGCAGTGTTAGATGGCAATGCAATCTCATCAGCAGATTGAGTTTGCTCAGTTGCATTGTAACTGAAGATAATAGTATTTAAGCATATTTGAGCATCTCTAGGATTTATCATCCATGCTGTCTAAAAAGTCAAGGTTGACAGTTCATTCTAATGATACACAGAAAAATTCAGACTCACCAGGGGGTAGACAGGGGGTTGCAGACAATCACAGAAAAGTGATACTGAAGGGAAAAGTGTTACTTCTTGAATAGTATGACAGAGCAACTAAAGGCACAAAAGGGGAAATTGGGCCAACAAAGAGATATAAGGCCTCTGGGAACACTTAGGCACACAATTGCTGCTGTTGGTGATTAGTGTGGATATTCAACTTCACAGTGTGGGTCCATGTGACCCAAAGAGGCAGGCCATCCCATGAGCCTAGAGCTTGGGAAGCTGTTTATGTGGACCATTAAAGCATAAATAGCTTTAAATTATGTTTGGTGAGTTTCTGAACTCATCCAGAACTGGACTCTGGTAAGACTCCTAGTTAAACTTAGTTACAACCCCAGGACAGGAATTCCACTTTAGGACTGCTTATACTGGCACAGTCCTGGAGAGTCAGGAACTGCACCAGTAGACACAACTAGAAAGTCTAATATACATCTAAAGACACTGATCAAAGGACACTGAAACAACAGCAAAGGAGAGTCTCACCAATATCCTGCTGTGAGAAGAGTGTGCTCTGATACATTCTACACATAAAAAGAATGCTTTGATGCTTTATTATGTGACCTCATCCTTGCTAATGTGATTGCTTTTCAATGGTTTGTTGTTTACACTATTGTATTGTGTTTTAATGGTAAGTAATAATGTTAACTATATTTGTGTTCATCATGCAGCTAAATACCTCTAGGTTTTAATAATGGTAAAGTTTGATATGGAAACTAGGGATATTTAATATCAAAAAGGGAAAGATTAGTTTAAAATTAATGCCAGGAAAATTTAAGACGAAGGGTGGCCAGGGTCATTTTTGACACTGCCGTTGGACCAAGACCTTTAAGTAAAAGACAACAGCAGTCTTGCATGCTCTTTCTTCCTCTTCTTTTTTACTTCATCCTGCGTGTCATACTCGGCTCTGCTGACTTGCTTGAATACTAACTGCCACACCCATTGGACATTCCTTCTTCTCTAACACAAGCTGCCCGTGGGCCCATGTTAGAACAAACTTACACCGATCCCTAAGTTCAAAAGAAGCACTGAAGAAGCTTGCAAAGAAACTGCTTCAGTTCAACAAAGATCATCATCTCCATCTCGGTGTTCCAACTCACCAAAAAAACAGTTGGTGACCCCAAGTTTCACCTGCTGCTGCAGGGAACGGTCCAGCGGAGCGGCGCCGAGGGAACTAGCCAGACAAGGAAAACGAGTCTACAGGCCCTCAAGAACCACCGCCACAGCCTCCCACCGTCATCCTCCCATCGTCATCCTCCCACCTTCATCCTCCCATCGTCATGTAAATGTAAATGTGCTGTATTTATAAAGCCCTTTTCCAGTCTTAACAACTGCTCAAAGCGCTTTTACATCTACAGGAAACATTCACCATTTACACACATTCATACACTGTGGCCGGGGCTGCCGTACAAGGTGCCACCTGCTCATCAGATAGACATTCACACTCCGATGCGCAGCACCGGGGGCAACTCGGGGTTCAGTGTCTTGCCCAAGGACACTTCGACAATGACTGCAGGGGCGGGGATCGATCCACCAACCTTCCGATTGGCAGGCAACCGCTCTACCACTGAGCCACAGCCGCCCCAAGGGAGTCATCCTCCCATCGTCATCCTCCCACCTTCATACTCCCATCGTCATCCTCCCACTGTCATCCTCCCACTGTCATCCTCCCACCTTCATCCTCCCACCTTCATCCTCCCACCGTCATCCTCCCACCGTCATCCGCCCATCGTCATCCTCCCACTGTCATCCTCCCACCTTCATCCTCCCACTGTCCTCCTCCCACCTTCATCCTCCCACCGTCATCCTCCCATCGTCATCCTCCCACTGTCATCCTCCCGCCGTCATCCTCCCACTGTCCTCCCGCATCCCGTGTCTCCATCCATCCCCAAACTTAGTCTTTATTGAATATTGGACAGATTATTGCTGATAGTCAAAAAAGATGTTCAAGCATTCTACGATAACTAAATAAACATTAATTAACAACCCACCATGTAATTTACCTACAGAGTTCCAAAGGGCCAATTAGTGTGTGATGTTGCTACTATTGTGGTTTTTCCTTGGATTGTTTTTGTCATTCAAGCCCTAGTTGCTCCTTAAAATCCGTAGAGAACTGGGAAGCTGATGCACAAGAAAATCTGCGTTTTTTTCCCCTAGCTTTTTCTTCTTCTTTACTTCTAACTTTCTTTGAATAGGTGGATGAAGTAGAAAACTGTGCTTCATTGAAAAGTTGCATTACACAGAACCTTTGTTAATTTCCCCACGTTGCACCGCAAAGCTTCTTCTGCATTTTTGACTAGTAAGGGGTGGTGCCATCATGTTTTAATTCCCAATAAATGGCATCCTTTTGTATCTCCAGTGTCTGAGTCTGCATGTTCAATTGGGGCCTTTAAGCATGCTATGGGCAGAGCAGCGTGCTGTGGGCATTAACATTCTTTGAAAAGTATTCCCAATGATCATGTGTTTTCTTGACAAAACTTCCTTGAAGCAGAATGAGGGAACGCTGGTTTATTGTTTCCTATAGCACTATTGCTAAAATAACTTACCAGTAAAGAGGAACTAGTGGATGAAAAAGTGGAAGTATTTAAAGGGAAGCAGAACACATCCAGAGCCTTATTTTTAAAACTTTAGGGAATGCATTACAATAACCAATCTAAAATGTTTTGTAAGCCACTGGTTTTGACAGAAAAGAGAATGGTTCTGCATCAGCAATGCAGAGCAGCAAGTATAGCTCCTCTGACATGCTAACTCAGCCTTTGATATGTAAGCTGAAGTTTGTAACTGTATCTCTCTATTTCCCCCTCTTCTCTTTTCTTCCCCACCCACCCCGTTCTCTTTTCTGTCTTCCGTCAGGGTGAAGTGGGACCCAGGGAAGGAAAGGAGAGGTTTGTCGAATTAGACTTGTGGTATTAGATATAATCCATTCTGTCTTATTCTGCACCACAGTGAGAAGCCCTGTCAAGCCTGCATGGCTGCTATAGAAGACTTACAGAGCCAATACCTCCAAGCCTGGCCCCCTGGGCAAAAATATACATAACAAAAGCCCTGTTTTCTAAAGGCACACACATCTGAAATATCAAACACTTACTGTACTGTCTGCAGAATCCCAATTCATGGAGATGTAGCCTTCCTCAGTTGTGCAAATGCTTTACCATTTGTAGGATATCATTTGACACAAGTTCACACTGTATTAGCATGATTTTTAATCAGTAACAAAAAAAAACTATGACAGACTAGAAAACTTTGAAATGAAAAATATAATTTTATCATTTAAACCTGTCCACCTACCCATTCTCACATGGCACATGTAGTTTGCAAAGATCAGGTGGAAGATTTACTGCTTAAAATACTCACTTTTTAAACAATGGGTGCTTGTTTCTAGACAGGTCGACAAAGGCAGCTTCTCATTTCTAGCTGGAGACCGTTGATTTTTGCCGGCTAAAATGACGACTGCCGCAGGCAGATTTGGTCAACTCTAGCTATCTGGCTAATTAAGCTAACTTAGCTTCACGCAGTGTTTCAATGTTTTTAGCTGACTTCTTTTGAAACAAGACCCCTGTAATATGAGTCTGAACCCTCCTGTTGTCCTCGGGTCAAATTTGACCCCATTAAAAAATTTGAAATATGGGTTTCCTTTGAAACCAAATTCCCACAAAAAATGGATTGGATTCCATACAACGCTCTTTGCATATACAATTGATCACTTTCATTCCTGATGAAACTCATCTGTGTGTTCCTCTGATCTTAACTATTAGTCAAAATAATTCCTAATTTCTGCTTTTTTAACTCAAATAATAGGTATAAATGAGGGTTATTGACCATGAATTCCAAAAATTATTGCAAAATTAGTGAAAAAAAGTCTTAAAAAGGGACAAAAATGTCAACCTTTTGTCCGTTTTTGACTTGGGAGGACAACACAAGGGTTTAATATACATTTGGCTATGTTAGGAGCCTGGTTCATAAACTCATGATGATCCATGTAGAAGACATGGAAATAAAGAACACACCAGCCTAGTTATGGTTGTTAAGCAATGTTTGGGCAGTGTTGATGGACAATGTTCAGAGAACAGTCAATTCATTTTTATGCATGAGACAACATATTACAAAATAAATTTTAATTTCACCTTTTTTCTTTTGTAACCTAAACCTTTCTGTCCTCCCTCCTGCTCCTTCAGACAGGAGTGATAGGTGACGTTGGCCACAGGGGGCCTGAAGGAAAGAAAGGGGACATGGGCCACATGGGTGCTGTTGGCCCCAGGGGATTTCCTGGTCATGACGGGTTCCAGGCCAACCAGGCCAACCAGGATATCCTGGGAAACCTGTGAGTATATCTCGTCCTGACGCTCTTCTCTGGCATATAAAAAAAGAAGAAAAGAAAGAAATATGGGCTGAAAGAAACAGTCAGTGATTTCCTGCCTGGATTGGGGGAGTTATGTTTGGGAGTAATGGGAGTGTTGGTGTCAGTGTGTGTGGTCTATGTGAAGACAGAGAGTGGAGCGTTGAGAAGGTCCTGGAAATTTCCACACACACTCAATCTCAGTCCCACAGTGGATTCAGCTGAATCAAAGTTTAATTGTGTGTTGCAGGGCAAGCCTCCTTCAGATGAACATCTTCTAAAGCTCTGCACAGATGTTCTGCGTAGTAAGTACCTGTTTGTTTTTATGTCACTTTGTGGAAGTCTGTTACGAAAGCCCAAAATTCACTCCCAGCACACACCAACACAACAATAGTTATCTCAGATCTAAAGTTGCACATTTCACGTAATTCTTTTGTTTGATTTGCACTGATCACAACACATTGGGTCACACTGGGGTATTTGGTGAACTCTCGGTAAAAAGTAGCACAACGTTAAATACCCAACATATAATTGGTTCATTTTTAACTTTGTTGACGAGAATGTGAAAGTCATTAAGTGGGTACATTCCACAGTCTTTGGCCTCAGCCCAAAGCAAATCAAGCAAACTATGGTTGCTTTCTATTTCAACATGCCTCCTTGCTTCCATCACCTTTATCCATTAATCATAGCTACTCCCGACAGTAGCTGTATTTACATAGACCCTAATATTCCACTAATCAGAATAATAGCCTACTCAGCATAAAAATGCCTCATGTAACCTATTCAATAGGAAGAGACTGGCCTTATCAGGCCCTTTTCGACAATTGAGTTGACAGGGGTGGTGTAAACCTTTGATAACCTGCTAAATAGGAAAATATTAATGCCTAATCATTCTGTGCATGTTTGCCCCACATAGGGGTAACATTAGCTGACGTTGCGACCGGGAAGGACTAAAACTTGGCGGTAACAAAACAAAATGGGTCTGTGGCCCTACTTTTCTTATGTCATATTTCCAGCAAATTAGATGCATCACAGCGGGTGGAATCACTTTGCGCAAGTCATATTCTGATTAAATGCTTTGGGGCATGTATACACACATCTTAAAATCATGTATTCAGGTCCATGTATTCAGTTAAGTTGGAATTTCTATTTAGGGAGATTTGGGTTTTGAGAAATATCATTTACATTTGGATGCAAGAGGCTAGATGGAGTACACAGGCTGCCCAAGACTACTATGTATAGGATGTACCTTACAAGGTACAAACTTGGTTTAAAGACATGCCAACATACCAGGGCACATTTTTCTCCCATCCCAGAATGCTGTGTGGAGTATCCAGATGCTCCTCTGCTCTGCAATGTGTGGATGGTCTGGCAAAGCGTGATTATATTTACAGTAGTCTCGCATTGCCAGACCTCCACAACACTGTTTCAGCCCTGGAGTAATGTCACGCTACACCGCCTATTTATTCTTACATAGGAGAAAACATTCTGGCTTGTTTGTCTTTCTTAAATCAATCCCAACCATCGTGGGGATGGCACCAAGCCCAGATAGCGGATATTACAAGAGTGGAGGGAACGGATATCAGGCTTTATTCCAACATGTACATCGTTGAGTCAGACTAGGTCTACAGAATTATGTGGTCAGACTCTCAGTTTTGACATAATATTCTATATCCAAATGGATTACTCAGCACATTATGGCTGTGCACTGCAGATCAACTCCCAGCACTACTCCAGACCCTGGCCCCCCAGCTAGGTGTGAACCATGCCAGAGCTTGAAGGGACCCGCAGGCGAGCCAGGAGCCTCAGGACCCAAAGGCTCCATGGGCACTCCAGGCTACCCTGGCAGGAGTGGCACTCCCGGTTACCCAGGACCTTCTGGAATGCAGGGCCCTGCAGGCCTCAAAGGTGATATGACCCATCCTCTTTTAAGGGAATAATCAATACGTTATGACTTACGATTTATGTAATCGGTATTCAATGTTCCTTGTTAAGCCAGTGGTGTCTGACACTCTGGATAAGACGGTGAAAAATATCTTTCCATCAGTCTCTTTACATTGATGAAACAAGGCAATAAATAACACAATTTCATGAAGAAGAGCTAGGACAAAATTTACTGTTGCTTTCATCAACGATTAAAATCAAAACAGTGTCAACAAGCTAACAATTGGATATGTTGATGTTCACTGTACCCCATAAAACAAGATCATTAAACAAGTGAACATCAGTGAAAGTCAGCAGAGCAAAAGACAACAAATACTGAATACAAACCCACCTCAATGAGCTGTCTTTGATTTATTACCCCTTCAAGATGAAGTGGCTAATCAGCTGTGAAAGATGCCAAACTGTACCACTCCACTGAAGTACACTATTTTCACAGCAACAAGTTCCAGGCTTGGCTGAAAAGACTACAAGCTGGACTTGGAAACGAGAGTTTTATTAGAATTCATTTAAAACTTTTCAGTGTGATTTGATTCTTTATGAGCCACACAATAAACAGATTTAGGTTCAAATTCTTATGCGGCTGGAAATGGCACCATACTAACAGCAGCCTACTGGCATCTGCATATAGAGGTTTCTAGCCATGACAACCCCTCAGCCCAGAAGATTAACCCTACTGACCTTGGTACCTGAATTTTCCCTTAGTGCCACCAGCAGTTCAAGGTTTTCACTTATTCAGTAAAATGTATCAGCATCTAGTAGATGGATTGGCACACCTTTGTACAGATATTCATGGTTCCCAGAGGATGAATCCTCATGACTTCAGAGATCCAGCACCACGAAGAGGTTGATATTTTCAGTTTTTAGTGAAAGGGTCTTACCATGAGATTTGGTACAGGTATTCATCTTCCCTCAGGATGTATTGTAATCACTTTGGGGATGACATACTTGTTCATCCAGAGCCCTCATCAGTATTTACAGTCAGGTCCATAAATATTGGGACATCAACCCAATTCCAATCTCTTTGGCTCTATACACCACCACAATGGATTTGAAATGAAACAAACAAGATGTGCTTTATCTGCAGACTTTCAGCTTTAATTTGAGGGTATTTACATCCAAATCAGATGAACGGTGTATGAATTACAACAGTTTGTATATGTGCCTGCCACTTTTTAAGGGACCAAAAGTAATGGGACAATTGGCTGCTCAGCTGTTCCATGGCCAGGTGTGTGTTTATCCCATTTACAAGGAGCAGATAAAAGGTCCACAGTTCATTTCAAGTCTGCTATTTTCATTTGGAATCTGTTGCTGTCAACTCTCAATATGAGATCTAAAGAGCTGTCTCTATCAGTGAAGCAAGCCATCATTAGGCTGAAATATCAAAACAAACCCATCAGAGAGATAGCTAAAACATTAGGTGTGGCCAAATCAACTGTTTGGAACATTCTTAAAAAGAAAGAACGCACCGGTGAGCTCAGCAACACCAAAAGACCCGGAAGACCACGGAAAACCACTGTGGTGGATGACCGAAGAATTCTTTCCCTGGTGAAGAAAACACCCTTCACAACAGTTGGCCAGATCAAGAAGACTCTCCAGGAGGTAGGTGTATGTGTGTCAAAGTCAACAATCAAGAGAAGACTTCACCAGAGTAAATCCAGAGGGTTTACCACAAGATGTAAACCATTGGTGAGCCTCAAAAACCGGAAGGCCAGATTAGAGTTTGCCAAACAACATCTAAAAAAGCCTTCACAGTTCTGGAACAACATCCTTTAGACAGATGAGACCAAGATCAACTTGTACCAGAGTGATGGAAAGAGAAGAGTGTGGAGAAGGAAAGAAACTGCTCATGATCCAAAGCATACCACCTCATCAGTGAAGCATGGTGGTGGTAGTGTCATGGCGTGGGCATGTATGGCTGCCAATGGAACTGGTTCTCTTGTATTTATTGATGATGTGACTGCTGACAAAAGCAGCAGGATGAATTCTGAAGTGTTTCGGGCAATATTATCCGCTCATATTCAGCCAAATGCTTCAGAACTCATTGGACGGCGCTTCACAGTGCAGCTGGACAATGACCCAAAGCATACTGCGAAAGCAACCAAAGAGTTTTTTAAGGGAAAGAAATGGAATGTTATGCAATGGCCAAGTCAATCACCTGACCTGAATCCGATTGAGCATGCATTTCACTTGCTGAAGACAAAACTGAAGGGAAAATGCCCCAAGAACAAGCAGGAACTGAAGACCGTTGCAGTAGAGGCGTGGCAGAGCATCACCAGGGATGAAATCCAGCGTCTGGTGATGTCTATGCGTTCCAGACTTCAGGCTGTAATTGACTGCAAAGGATTTGCAACCAAGTATTAAAAAGTGAAAGTTTGATTTATGATTATTAATCTGTCCCATTACTTTTGGTCCCTTAAAAAGTGGCAGGCACATAAACAAACTGTTGTAATTCCTACACCGTTCATCTGATTTGGATGTAAATACCCTCTAATTAAAGCTGAAAGTCTGCAGATAAAGCACATCTTGTTTGTTTCATTTCAAATCCATTGTGGTGGTGTATAGAGCCAAAAAGATTGGAATTGTGTTGATGTCCCAATATTTATGGACCTGACTGTAAATGGGTTCATTACTTAACAATAACTCAACAAAACCCAATGACATTCCCATCATGCTTACACGCTAAATTAAGATGGTGAACATGGTAAACCTCTGGTAGACTGGTGGTAGACTCTTAGGGGTTTTACAGTTGGTCCAATTCAGCCCTTCAAAAGAACTCATACCTATAAGTCAGCATTTTTTGTGCATATGTGAACACTCCAATGGGACTCAGACCCCTCTGGAATGAACCGTTGTAAGACGTACTCGGGAGGTGGGCTGTTCAAGTTGCAGTTCTCTTTATCTGTGCATTGGGAATGTAATGGTGGTCAAGCATCAGGGGAACAAAGCCGAAATGTAGAATTTTTCTTCCTTCTATATTCCTTTGGAAAGTAAATCAAAACAGTGCCTTCAGGCTTGGGTGTACACATGTACAGCATCATATCAAACATATACAGCTCCTCTGCTAATTACTCTTTCAGTAATAGAAAATGCATACAAAATTATTATCTGAATTCTAACTTTTAACTTCCCATGTAGAATGGGCAAAACTGTAGCCTAAGTGCATAAAGTTACAGCACTTCATTAAAACCTAATTACATTATGGAGCCACATACCTTTGAAAAATAAATCAAAACATTCTCTTCAGGCTTTGGTGTACACATGTACAGCATCTGCACAAGCAAAATATAAAGAATGCGTTGTGTTACATAGGCTACATGTACTACGTCAATATCCCAATGTGCACTATCAGTGCTTGCTAGCAAGCAAGGCACGACAGGCAGAATGTTACCACACATTAAATACACAGAGTAATATTCCTTCCAATGCATGTTTAGCTAAACAATTCCATCCGTGCATGCTAGATGAAACTGTACATCAAAAGCATGGATGGGGCTAGTGGGGTTTGCAGCTAGCCACTTTGACCTCAGTATGAAGAAACCATTAACAAACTTTCTGTCAAAACAGTAGAGTACGATCGTTGCAGTGCATGGAAACAATATAACACATGAGTTACCTTAAAGTTATCAACTAAACACCAATTTACTTTACTTTTTGAAAACTGATATACTGCGTGGAGTACTTTGTACACTAAACCTACCAGATCAAAAGTGTACAGCTTCTCTGATTGGGTAAGGAAGCAACGCGAGACTACTGCACATGCAGCAGATTGGCTCCCATTCACTTCCAATAAACAAGGCTTTTTCATTTTGGTGAAAATCATACATAACAATACACTACATTTTTAACTCTGTTACATTAACACAACCCCCTTTTGCGTTTGTATTGTAGCCCTGAGGCCCCATCAGAGCTGAAGTGGACCAGAAACCAAACCGGTTCGTTTGTGGTGAGAACGTGATCTGTTCTCAAACGCAGGGCCTGAAATTACAGTTTTTTTGGATTGCTTAAGCACGATTTTCAAAACAGGGCCCGTGTTTTCAAAACACTACACACAATTAGCACAACCACACTCCCAATTAGCAAAACACTACAGATCCTTTGCATAATTAAACACTCTTGTAAAAACTATACACTTCTGTTTAAAAACCACACTTTGTTACATATGAAACACACACGTTTCACACTACTATACTCTGTTTGCACGAGTTACACTCTGCTGTGATAAACCTAAAACACTTTTAGCACTTCTACTTCCCTATGGTTAGAGTTGGCTACCATCAACAAAGTACAAATAATGTAAATTCACCAAACACTACACAAGACCAATGTTGCAGACTGAAGAAACTCATTTGTTTCTCAACACGCCCAAAATGTTGACATGGAGATTCATAATACTGTAACAAAATGTCACTTTACGTATTGTACTGTAAGTTTACTGTAAAAAACAAAACAAAACAAAAACTAGACATTGTCTCTTCGCCTAGCTGGATCTGTCCAGAGAATTTCATCAACATCGCAGGCAATGTTGTCATTAGCAAGACACCTTGGAAAGAAACGTCTTGAATGACGAATCCATCCTTGCATTGCTGCTACCTCCATCTGGTCACAGGCCTCCTCCATGGCTTGGATGAGGGGTACCTCAGCCTGGAGACGGAGATCATATACCTTCCACCGCCATGCCGAGAAAAACTCTTCTATAGGGTTGAGAAATGGAGAGTATGGTGGAAGATATAGGATGGTGAAAGGTGGATGTTGCTGAAACCAGTTCTGAACCAGAGCAGAGCGGTGGAAAGACACATTGTCCCAGACAACAATGTATTGCATATGATCGATTTGATTTGCTGCTGTTATGTTGTGCAATTGGTCCAAGAATGTAAGTATGAGTGCTGTGTTGTAAGGGCCCATATGGGCATGGCGGTGGAGGACCCCATTCTGTGTAATGGCTGCACAGAGTGTTATATTACCCCCACGTTGCCCTGGGACATTGACTATAGCCCTGTGGCCAATGATGTTTCTTCCCCTCCTTCGTGTTCTCGTCAGGTTGAACCCAGCCTCATCTACGTAAATGAACTCATGCTGGATCTCCTCTCCATCCATTTGTAAAACTCTCTGAAGAACAGTGTCAGGCAAAATTGTGTTCAGTGTAGATCTAGTATACATATTACAGTACAGTAAAAGATTATGAGACAGTACGCAAGATCACAATGCTTAGGTGAATACATACCTCTGCATAATCATGCCGCAGTCGTTTCACCCTTTCGGAATTGCGCTCGAAAGGCACTCGATAAATTTGCTTCATTTGAACATGGTTTTTTATTAGGATGCGTGCCAGTGTTGATGTTGAGACCTGATGGATATTGTTGAAACCGACGTGGTTATTGACAATGTTAGCTTGGAGCTGATTGAGGGTTATAGCATTGTTGGCCAAAACCATGTTTACTATCTCCCTCTCTTGCTGTTCTGTGAACATAGGAGGCCTTCCCCCTCGTCGTTCCTGACCCTCAATCCTATGTAGAGAAAAAAACAGTAAACATTAGTACAGTAATTTCACAGGAAAAGGTAACAGAAGTGCTGATAGTGCATAGAATACAGTACTGTAAGCAGTTGCTGAAACCGTGCAGATGTTTTTGATATGATGATATTTTTACAATACCTATTTTCCAGTCGCAATGTTCTTATCACACTTGCCACTGTGTATCGGCTTAGATTTGGCTGTACTCGCAGTCCAGCCTCCCTCAGCGTCAGGCCGGGGTTGACAACGTGGTCAACCAGTGTTGCGCGGATCTCATTTGTCAGATTCAGTCCTCTTTGAGCACCTTCTTGTCTTCCTCTTCCTCTTCCTCTACCTCCAGCATGGCCTCCATCTCTTCCTCTTCCGTTGATTCCTCCTCTGTTGATTCCCCTTCCTCCCCTTCCTCCTCTTCCTCCTTGTCCTTCTCTTCCTCCTTGTCGTCCTCCTCCTTGTCCTTGTCCTCCTCCTTCTCCTACACCTCGTCCTCCACCTTGTCCTCCACCTCGTCTTACTATTTCTCTGACTCTTTCCATTGTGCTTGAAGACCGATGAACTCACCTGCTGCTTTTTATAGTGCTTATACACCTGATTGGTGTGTCTACAATTAAGCAAACAAGTGTTTGCACACCTGATGACTGTGTTGAATCAATTGGAAGGTGCGGTAATTTGACAGTCAGTGCTTTGGTATTGCAAGGAAGTGACTTCATAATAGATTTTTGTGTGTAATGTATGTTAAGTGTGTTTAGTGTTTTGCAAATCACTGTGTGTAGAGGTTTGCAACAAGTGTGAGGTTGACAATGTGCTTATAGTTGTGCAAATATGGGCTGATGTTTTGCTTCTTGAGTGTAAGGTTTTGCTAATAGTGTACTACTTTAACTTTAGTGTGTAAGCAATCCCAAAAAAACTGTAACACCCGCTCATCCGCCAAATGCAAGTGAATTTTGCAATGGGCGGGTAACACTGTCAATCTACCTGCCATATCGGCAGAAATTAACACCCGACCACCTTTTTGATTACTCGCAACAATCCCAGCAGTCCCACGTGCAGACACTGACCAAGCGGGAGTGAGAACGGGTCACATTAAGTTCCTGGTTTCTGATTAAAGACGGGACACATGTGACTCAAACATCTCACATTAACCAACAAAATGTACAGCAAAAGACGTCCTGCCAACATGAACACTTTTTAACATCAATGTACGCTGTATGTAAACTTTTTTCACTATAAAGTTGCTGAAACTTGCTGCTGTTTCAATGCTGTTGGCTCACTGCAGCGGGAGGGGCTGCTGCCATGTTCCCCCCTCAACTGGCGCACGCACGCACACACACACACACCCACACACACACACACACACACACACATAAACGCACACGATCACACACGGTGGATGCAGGAAAAACCGCAGATGAGATGTACAGGATGACCTAAACTGAGGACAGCTACATTATTGTAGGTTCAATGATAAGTTAAAGTCCAAGAAGTACCTTCTCAAACTATATGAATGTGTAGGATAGAAAATTATGCCTTCATGCTGGATTATTAAAGCGGCCCCCCCTACTACGGCACGGGATGATGGTGGAATGTCCACGAGTAGGCTACCGTGAATAGGACAGGATAGGATCGTAGAGACACAGCAATTCCTGTTTTTCACCTTTATGAGGGAAAAAAAGAAGCAGATGGTTTAAAAAAAGTTAACTTCAGGCCCTGATCAAACAACATCATCTGTTGAGAAATCTGTGATGAGGCAGAGCACCCAACTCTAGCAGCTTACAGTGTTTCTATCACAGAACTAGACTGTAGTCAAGCTCGCCGTCCATCACTCGTATCTCCGTGGTCAAACCTGCTGCTGCTAAATATGGAGACAGCCACCAGCAGAGCAGAGCGAAGTCTCTGTGTCCAGAGCAGATGAATTAATGTCTCTTACAAAACAATGTCTGATCATTTTAATGAAATGAGTTGGTTTGACCATTAGACCTGATCACAGGACCTTCTTCCTGTATTTACTTTCTTGGTCCCACCCCCAGACATATCCAACCATTAGGAGGGCTGGACGTTTTTGCGTGATTTGTAATGACGCAATTTGGTACGCTTGGATTTTTCCAGGTGTGAAGCCAAACCGAGTTTACTAACTCACTAACTGATTTGGACCAAAGCAAACGGACTACAGGTGTGAAAACATCCATAGTCTTGTTACTATATGTCTTGCAGAGAATTTTGTACCATTTATGGTTTCACACTTCTTAAATCTACACCAACGACTCCCAAGGCTGTAGTTTCCTTTAAATGATTTAAATAGCGATGTTAAACTAAACCTGTTGAAATCCTGTCTAATGCTTCATTTTGTGCCATACGGACTCTGCACTGAAGCTACTGTAGATAAATGCTACCCAATGGATGTAAATGGTACCCAAAACGCTATAAAGTGTTTTCATTAATTTAATTAAATATATCCAGATTGTCAAAAAAGAAAGAGCAGAATTGGCAAGATAAATAGCTGTAAAGTTAACTTGCAATGAAAGCCTGCGGCCTGTTCAACAGACAGACTGGACACAGGTGCTTTAGAATGAACACAGCCCCTGCAGCTCAAAATCCGACAGCTCATTTATAAAAGCTCTAATGCTATTTTTTAAAGCAGACATATTATGTCCCCAGGTGACACAGGACCGAGAGGGCTCAAAGGCAGCAAAGGAGAAGGTTACCATGGACCTCCTGGGCCCCTGGACAGCCAGGTATGTAAAAAGCCTATCTAGCAGCCTGTTTTTTTGGTTTTTTTTTAAATGTCTTCACCCATTAAGCTATTTCAGAAACCTAACCACGGTGTTCTGACATCTGGCCTTTCAGACCTGTGCATTTTTAACGAAAATGCATCAAGGCTGCTTGTAGTGTTACATTTTTAAACAAATAAATATGTGGGTGGACTCTGTTGGTACTAAATTTTCAGCGAGTACTTTTAGTGACAGCTCGGTAGGTGGGGTGAGGGAGCTGTGAGGGCAAGTAACAGATAGTGAGTGCTGTATTTCTCTGGAAGCTATAATAGCTTATTAATTCATGAGACAATGTAATTTATGAACCTGGGTGTGCTATTTATAGTCCATAGAACAAGAATTATGATCAAATTTTTATGGACCGTTCTTGGCATAAATGAGGCAGAAATACCAGTAACAGCTGTGTTTCTAATTTTCCTATAATTATTTTGTCTTTTTTGTCTCTGTAGGATTCAGGGTCCTCGTGGCTTTGATGGAATCGGCCATCCAGGAACCAGGGAATTCCTGGAAAACCAGGACCACCAGGAGATCCTGGTAAACGGGGCAACCCAGGGCTTCCAGGGGTTTGTGATATGTCCATGTGTTATCAGATGTACAACGTCAGGGAACATTACAGCAAAGGACCCAACGTCTGATGACATAGCAGCGTGGGAGAGGCTGCTGTTGAACGCACCAAAGTGTTTCAAGGATAGTTACTGTATCACTGATATACAGAGATGTGTGACTGTTAAATCCTTTATGACAAAGTGTGTGTGGAGAACAGCTGCAGTGGAGGCAGAAAATAACCCTGTTAGTTGAGTTCAATTGAAATAAGTGAAAAAGACAGGGCATTGATTTATGATTATGGATGGATTCATGAGCAAAGACGGTCAGAGGCAGCTAGTGACCTAGTTTACTAAGATACCAGGCTAACATGGCTGCTTTACACTTTAAACTGAGTGTGTTGGTTTTTGTGGAAATAGCAAGACAACTGGGATTTGAAATGGCATTAAAAAAATAGCTACCTCCTCTTTTACCTGAGCTACTCTATGTTTGAGTCAATGTTACTGAGGCTTTGCTAACAAGACAGGATGCTTGCAGGCTAACATCACCAGCAGTCCCATCACATTTAAACACTACACGCATGAACAGAACAGACATATCTCCTCAGGAAAATGTATAAATATAAATGAATTAAAAAAAAAGGAGAAAGAAGAGTTCCAATGCATTTCAAAAATCCTAATGGGGCAAAAAAAAGAAACGAGATCTCCTATTGACAAAGGGCCAATTCATGTGGACCAAGTCTTCTTTAATTAATTAATACCTATTCAATTATCCAGACTATGAGTCGTATAAAAAAAGGCATATAAATGCATAATATTATCAGGAGGGTATAATTAGCAACAGTGTTCAGATCTTTTACTCAAAGCTTTAATGCTTAACTTTTTGATATTAATGAACATCTACAAAGCTAATTAGACTGTCGGCTCCACACAAACTCTCTCTGTGTTTCACAGTATGGCAGTATATGTTCAGAAGATTGTGGCGTCCGGTGACTTTCCTACACAGACGCTCTAGTGAGGATAATTACTTCTTCTGAAGAGTCCATCGTGTTTTTTGTAATCCTCTGTGTACTTCTTGGCTATCAGTAGCTGTGTGATAATGGAGGCTTTATCATGTGGATGCGCCAACAGTGTTGTTGTCATTACTTAGAATCCTCATGGGGGCGACAGAAACTACGATCTAAAAGTACTAATACCACACTGTAAAATTACTCTGTGACAAGTCAAAGTCCTGCATTCAAAATGTTACTTAAGCCAAAGTATGTTAGTATCATCAGAAAAATGTACTTAAAGTATTAAAAGTAAAAGTACGCAATGCAGAAAAAACTCATTGGAAACGATCCAAACAGTTCTGTGAGTCCTGTGTGCACTTATAGGCTTATCTATTGTTGGGCAGTTTAATTTATAATAAATCATATTTCATAAACTACATGGTTTTGCGTTAAACAATCTTAATGTGTAAATTAACAAGCAACTAGGCTGTCAGTATATTGCAGTGGAGTAAAAAGAACAATATTTCTCTCTGAAATGTAGTGGGGTAGAAGTACAGTACAAGTACCTCAAATTTTTACTTAAGTACAATACTTGAGTAAATGTACTTAGTTAAATTCCACCACTTATAGCACACATGCTGTGCTTGAAAGCTGTGGTCCCTTGGCTTCACCAACCACCTGTGGCAACCTCACAAACCTTCAGCGTGTGTGTGGACTACATCGGGCAGAGCAGCAGCTAATAGCACTTGAAGATGACGTACTGTAGTATTAAGAGCAAAAAGTGGTAGTGAGTAGTATTAAAGGTCCCATGGCATGACGATTTCACTTTATGAGGTTATTTAACATTAATATGAGTTCCCCCAGCCTGCCAATGGGCCCCCAGTGGCTAGAAATGGTGATAGGTGTAAACCGAGCCCTGGGTATCCTGCTCTGCCTTTGAGAAAATGAAAGCTCAGATTGGCCGATCTGGAATCTTGCTTCTTATGAGGTCATAAGGGGCAAGGTTACCTCCCCTTTCTCTTCTTATCCAGAGAATTTGGCCCACTCATGAGAGAGAGACATCATGGCTTTCCACGAGCAAAGTGGCAGTTGGTCAAGGCTACATCCCCACCTTCCACCCCCCCACCCTGGCTCTTCAGATACAGTATTAGGGGCACTAAGGTCTATATAAAAGACACTTCAGATACAGTATTAGGGGACCACTAAGGTCTATACAAAAGATACTCCAGATACAGTATTAGGGGACCACTAGGTCTATATTAAAGAGACTTCAGATACAGTACTAGGGACCACTAAGGTCTATATAAAGAGACTCCAGATACAGTAGTAGGGGACCACTAAGGTCTATATAAAAGAGACTTCAGATACAGTAATAGGGGACCACTAAGGTCTATATAAAAGAGACTTCAGATACAGTAGTAGGGGACCACTAAGGTCTATATTAAAGAGACTTCAGATACAGTACTAGAGGACACTAAGGTCTATATAAAAGAGACTTCAGAGACAGTATTAGGGGACTAAGGTCTATATAAAAGAGACTTCAGATACAGTATTAGGGACCACTAAGGTCTATATAAAAGAGACTTCAGATACAGTTTTTAGGGGACCACTAAGGCCTATATAAAAACATCCAAAAAGCACCATGTCATGGGACCTTTAAAGCCAGAATGTCCACGTAGGGAGGGTGTTGTGTCAAACAACAGAGGACTTTCACCCCAGAGTCCAGGGTTTGTTTACCGTGTGTCACGTTCCTAAAACTAACTGTCCTATTCTTCTTTTCCTAAACCCAACTGTCTCATCTTCATTACCTAAACCCAACAGTCCCGCTCTTGGCCCGTGTGTCATGGAAACGTACCTTTTATAAGCCCATCCACAAT
>NW_022602708.1:0-30001 GCF_008692095.1 Etheostoma spectabile | reverse complement strand
TACAGCAGTATTAATTAAGCTGCGTTGCCTCTATGAATTAGAACTGCCTAAAGAAAAAGCCCCAATCAACCTCATTAAAGGAGCAGGTCTTTCAAAGCAAACCGCAGGACGGTTGTTGTTGTTGGGCGCAGCGAGCAAGACCAGGGAGCATGTCATTTTAATAAGCTGTAACCTGCAGTTTCTTTTAAATAAAGACATTCCTCAGCATTAAATGGGGTTGACATTGGTTTCTGAGAAGATGCTTCATTTAACTGGTATGGTCCGACCGTGGACACATTTGCAGTCAGTATGTTTAAAAAAAATAAAAATAAAAAACACCACTCACTGACAACTGTATGCCAGTGCTGCTCCTTGTAATTGATTTAACCGGAGAGTGTCATAAAAATATGGCTGTCTAAAATAGCTCACCCTTAAAAATGGCTTGTAAAGTATAGAGTGTGCATCTACGCTGGGTTATGTAATGTGTTTTTTTGGGCCCGGGCGGCGCCAGCTTCACCTACTCATTACTTGATTTTCTACCCTCACCTTCTCCTCTTAATGCATTCAATTGCTCTGCAATGAAGCTTAATTTCTCATGCCAGCTCTCCTTAGTACATCCGAGTGTGTTTGTGAAAATGCGCCTAAGGACAAACTGGAGCAGTACAAGAGACCCACATGGGAAGAAGAGCCCTTGCCGCTTCTCATTTCACTGTTTCCTGAATGCTAACACAGCCTCATTAGGTTTAAGACGTAAACGAGGGCCTCTGTTGCCCCAGGGAGGAGTGAGCTTTCAGATGTTGCGTCAGTGTGGAGTAAGTCACGCTGGATCATGTTGCCCATGTCTTGAGTAGCCTACATAGGAAGAATCCTGTCTAGGCTGCCGTCTGGACCTGACCTGCTTTGACCGGTTAGACAGAGGCGTTTCATTGGCTGCATGAGAAGAGCGGCATTAAACCACACTGCGCTGTGCCAGTACTGACTGCAGGAGGCTCAAGCTTAAAGCTCTGCTACTCAATGAGGAGCTAGAGATCAATCTGGGAATCCATTGGTGTGTTGTATGTGCCTGTATGTGCATGCCTGTGTGTGTGTGTGTGTGTGTGTGTGTGTGTGGTGGTGTGGTGTGTGTGTGGGTGTGTGTGTGTGTGTGTGTGTGTGTGTGTGTGTATCCTTCCTCCTAAACATGTTTACTGTATATGCTCTGCTTCCTTCTACTGTTTCCAGTTGTTTTGCAGACATTTAGTGAACACAAGCATCCCTTTAATTCCATTTAATCTGCTTTTATCACTCCCCTAAAATGTATGTATACATTCACCTGGGAGAGCACAGTGGAGGCAGGAACTAATGGGTTAGCTTTATAATGCTTGACTAGAAATGAGTGTTTCCCCACTGCTGGCTGATGTAGTGAAGCTATTTTGTCAGTTATGACACGTTAACACTACTTTCTCTACACCAACATGACTTAACAGCATATAATGGCTATTAACCAATATTAGCCACGATTCTGTACACACACAACCATTGTTGTCTCAAGGGCATTTACCAATTACACTCTTCACATCATGCACATTGTTTAAGTGAGGTCTGTTTACACATTGCGGGCAAAATCCATTCTATACTACCTCCCTCTTGGTCATTGTCCGTCAGACATCTCTGTATATCTCAACACTCAGCACCTGACAGTCAACAAAGTCAAGCCCATCTGCAATGCACATAAAAGCAAATTCATGAACAAAAATGAACCAAGATGGGGAAAAAAATGACCCAGGTCTATTTTTAGATAATCCCCTTAACTGAGTATCCAAAGGATGTTTGCTAAAACAAGGCCCTTTTCTGTCCATGAGGCTCGCTGAGCAAAATGGTGCAGATATGGAACAAATTTGTGATGTGTTGGGCACCAGCATGGCATGTGGGGAATACAGGGGGAGAGACAGCACAAAAAAAACAGCAGAGAGGGTAGGTGGAAAATGGGAGAGGGAGGTGAGGTGGGTAGTCGGTTGATGAAATGAAAGACATGAAAAATGATGAAGTTAAAGAAACAGTAGAAGGTATGAACAGAGAGAAGAGAAGAACAGAGACAGCCAGAAACGAAGCAAGGACTCACAGAGAATAAAACCCTCACCACTGTCTGTTATTCTGTGTGCCTGCCTAACCCAGCAGTCTGGCTCTTCTTCTTTTCCCTATAAGAAGGCTGTGACACACTCCAGTGCTCTGCATCCACTTGCAACAGAGGGGAGATAGATCAGACTCTAATGTGCTCCTGGCTCAGCCCAGGCTGACAGGGGGAACAGAGAGCCACACGGGGACGTCTGATTACTGTCAGCCTCCATATGTCAGCACGTCATTGCACGTACAGCAGCAGCACAGAGGCACACTGTATATGGCTGTGCACATTTACGCAAACCAAGTGTTGACACTGAGCTGTCATACTGCACAGATACTATTCCCTTCATAGTCTGACCTTATTCAGGAAGAATGTTGCACAGGAGAGCCTGTCTGCCAAGGATACAAGGAGGTAGGGGATTGGTTCTTGTAGCCAATTAGGGCTATCAATTAGCAAGATGAGGTACACTGAGATGAATGAGTGTTGGCAAGAAGAGCCTGTTTTTTTCCTGGGCGGGTTGGTGACGTGGATGAACGAGGGGGGAGAGACAGAGAGAAGAAAAGTTGGAAAAGGAGGGAAAAAGCGCTGAGAGGGAGGCAGTTATTGAAGCGATCCAACACTGGTGAGGGTGACACTTTGACAAGCTGCATGGATTGCCATGGTTACCAGTCGCCTCTGTGTGATCCCTTTCTTGCAAATCCCCCCCCCCCCCCCAACATATTGGCGTTCAAGAGGCAAAGGAAAGACACAAAAGGGGGGAGAGAAAGAGACGATAGAAGAAAGGCTGAAGGAAAAATAGAATACAGATGGATGGGACGACATCAATGAGATTAGAATGAGGTGGTAATAAGACAGGTGCAGGGTTTAGATGTAAAGGGAGGTGGGGCGGGAGATTATGTATGGAATTGGAGGTGTTAAGGCACAGAGAGTAACTTGGCTGCTCAAAAGCAAGTGGGAGGAGATGGACAAGACACAGAATGGAAGGCGGAGGAGAAGGAGGAGGGCAAAGAAGAGAGGAATGCTGACTGCAGGGGAATGATCTCAGTGTTAACCCTCGGGACCTCTATTACCTCCATCGCAGCCACTCCGACTGACCCCAGCCCACGACTGACTTATCAGTCTGTTCCACAGGGGCTCAAGGGTGAACCCTCCAACCCGGAACAAACCACAAAACCTAGGCAAGATAGAGTACAGCCAGTGGGCTTAAACACAGCCACCTTTGTCGTCCTACCTGCAGAAGACTGACACACAACCAATGACAAGGCACTCTGTATTACACACTAGGAGAGTTGTAGCTAATTCTGCCATCACATCAGCTGAGGCAGAAGGTAGAGAAAGGTACCCATAGTTGCACTTTGCGTGGATTCCCTTTAATTATCACCAGCCTACTCAAGGTGGCACAATTTCAACTGTTTTATGAGGCTCTTCCAGATTTTCCTCTGGCAAAGGTAACAATATGAGAGACAAAACCTGATGGATCAATTAGTCAATCAGCGGAAAATTAATTGACTTTTTTGATAATCGATTGTTTTCGCATTTTGCTAAGAAAATGATGACAAACGTTCACGCTCTCCCGCTTTCTCAAATGTGTTTTCTATGATAGCAAATAGAATTTTTTTGATCTGACTATTTTCTGGGATGACAAATGATTAGTGAATGATATAAGTAACCCTAAATCTTTAAACTAGGATTTATTTTGAATAGGGCTCCAGCTGACTTGAGGCATCCGTGTTTGTACACACCCCAGAATAGGTTACCACCTGGTCAGACATATTGAAATCAAAATATTTGGTCTGTATTAATTACATTCATAACAATGAGGCAAATCAACTTCTGTCTCAACAAAACAGAAATCACAACACCCTATAAAGATTTACCATGGACTGAAAGGGTTTAACCTGAAGGACTAACTGGTTTTGTTTTTATAATACAGGAATTATTTGATGTCAAAAGTAAAAGAGCTAGAAAGGTTGATAGTTGTTGAATGAACAGTATCTACACTTTGGCAGATGGTGATTGTAATTTCCATTAGGTAGGAATGCAGCACCAGCACTGGTATAGTTCCCACTGACTAACCTTTGCGGCAGAGAGCCAGTACTACGGACTACTTTGGTCTCTGTGAACATGGCTGTCAAGCTTGGACAGGGCTGTCTGTATCTGCAGAGGGCAGTGGCATTTACAGGACAGTGCATATTTGCATGGCATCAGATAAAACCCATGTGCTTAATCTCTGCTGCCCTCAGGACTCACTGGTGTTCACCAACAACTGGGCCACTGACTCCGTAATCATCACAATGCATGTTCTGCCCTGCCGTTACCATCATTATACTCAAATTTGCTACTGTGGCACTGCAATGTGATGGCCGTTAGATCAAACCACTCTCTCCTCAAGTGGAGACGAGTGTAGAGAGACACCCGCAGGGATTTTCCTTCATGCAGACAATCATCTAACTACATTTCCTGGCGTTTAAACACAGTACAAACAGCCAGAGGCACTTTCAAATACAGCTCAATGCAAATTAGCATCAGAGAATTATGAAAATGGACTGAGCCCTATTCTCTCTACTTGATATAAGCATGTCAAAATAGTATTCAGAACCTCAAGTCCTTATGGGAGAGATATACAGTACATAAGCCAGCTAAGAACTGAATGACACATGGGGATTTATTCTCTAACTAATGATAGCGTACTTTAGTGGTTGAGTGCTGCCGACCATAAGTTGCCTTATCAGTGGCGCTGCAATAGAAAGGCTATCAGTGAAACAGTTTGTGTGTGTGTGCTCTGATCATGAGCATATGTGTGAGTCTGCATAGGCCAGAAATAGCCGAGCTCAGCATTACAACCTCCTGCAGACAAAGACCAATAAAAAAACTCACTCATGTTGCCACTGTTGCTTATTCTTCTCTCCCCCTGCAGCATTTTTACGTGATTCTGTGTGATACGGCTGCAATATACCTTCTTCTTTACACCTGCCCTTCTCATATAAACTAAGCATGCACAGTTTTTTTCTGAGGCGAAATATCCTGATTGAGGAATACCCAAAAGCATGGAAGTTTAGTACCTTAAACATCTAATGTGTGTTCGACTGAAGGGAATCTTAGGCCAGTTGTAGCTTAAATCTAAACATTTATAAAAAAGAAATAAAAGGTATAACGGTGCAGGTTTAAAATCTTAGACTTGGTAAAAACTCAGCAGTGACAGAGTAATCCTTTCCCTTTACAAATGGCTACGTAGAAAATACCCCAAGCAAAGCACTTGACCTCCAGGTGCTCTTGTAGATGTGCTTAGAGGCTGGTGGGACACTGTGGTCGTTGTGGGACGCCTCCATTGAACGTGGCTTTTGAAATCTAGAGCTGCAAAAAAATGAGGCATGCTCTGCAAAACATTTTCCTGGCTGAGACAAACACAAAAGTGCCCAATGTTTAGACAGGCAGCAGGCTTTGCTAAAAACAAGCTTGCCTGTTCACAGTCCAAAAGCTGTTTTATCTTCATTCTGGTTTATTAGAGAGACCTTTCCCAAATCAAAGACCGCTCCGTGGAGTCCCAAAAGTGGAAAAGGCCTGTCGTCAGCCAGTGTGAGTGATTTGGTCTAGACTTCAGCTTAATAGGACCACAGTGTGCTCAACTGTGGCCCGTCTATATGAACATAGTGGTGTAAGCAGAGCAAACCCCACAATCAATAAAACAACCAGCCGTTCAGCGTGGAAGTATTGGCTTCATCTGCAGCCCAAGGACCTGCTACTTTGAAAATGGATATTGACACAGATGAGTCAGCCTCCTTGATACTGCATTAAAATGTGTCTATGAAGGAATATGTGTTGTTGAGGTATTACTAAGTAGTTGTTATCACGGTAGTGCTTATACAGTACATGACTCACCAGTGTGACCACAGAGCATCTTCTCAATCAACCCACACAGGCTTCCTCCACTTGTTATAAAAACACACACAAACACATTCATAAAAATGCAACTGTGCACATCATCGCAGACACTCATCCTAGACGCACGCGCGCGCACACGCACATTTCTCCCCAAGGCTCTTGAGTGTGTTGATCGATGTGTTGTTGATGGGGCACTCCTGACCCCTAACCCTTCAGCAGTTAATTGATTCCTCCCTCTTGAACAGAATGATTGCCAAATCTATCTGTCCATCAGCCAAACCCCAGTTCATCATCAAAAACACGATATACATTAGAAGGCTTAGAGTTAAATGCTAGACATGCAATAGAGCTGGACACATCAGACACACGCTTGCGCACGCACACTCACACTCACACATGTCTTCAGGAAACACTAGCCAAATATAGACATAGCTTTCTGCCTTCAAATCCATATTGGCTTGTTAATTTTGGAGACGGTAGACCAAACCTTAACTCAAACATACTGTAGATCTGACTGAAAACAGCAATTTGGGTACAGAGGAATCTAAGAAACCAAATGTCAAGATAAATATTTTTCACTGGCCTAAATATGGCCACTAACACTGTGTTTTCAACAGCAGGGCTGAAAAAGAAGAAAAAAGTTTAAAGCCAAATAACAGCTTCTATTCCAGAAGAAACCGTGGACTTCACAGGCACTGCCTCGTTGGAAATAAAAAAGCTGAATAATCTTGCAATCTTTTTTTTGACCCTGAGATGATAAGACTGGGGATGTGGTAAACACAGAAAAAAAATCAAGAAAAAGCACAAAGAAAAACATTCCCAGGAACAGACACAAATCCATGCACATGCAGCATGATTGCTGGAAAAGCTAATGCAGCAGCTGTAATCAACCATTGTCGTATGATTTTTGTGTCATTCCTCAAATAGAGAATGCTCCAATCAATCCATCTATATATCCATTTATACATGCATATACATCCCTCTATTTGCACACACACCCCTTCCTCCCTCCCTCATTCCCATAAATCATGACATGATGCACCCCCCCATCCGCTGTGGCTCATGATCTGACCTCACATTCTTTGGGCTCACATGGCTCCATGATGCTTGCGTCCGTCGTGTTGTCTCACGCTCTCATTTTGCCCGTGCAAACAGCCCCTGTTATCAATCCTAACATCAGCTCTCACCCCCAGCCTCCACGTCTCAATCCCTGGATAGACGGTGAGGTGGCCAGGAGCCCGTAACCATAGAAACCTCTGCCGCTGCCTGCTCACTTGCTTACCTGCTCTTGTATGAGCTGAAACAGGGAGCTTCTATCCATATACTGGCCAGGGAGGTGAGAGGAGCCACCGCGGACAAGGGCATAGGGAGAAGCAAGAAAGGAGCGGTGGTGGTGTTGGTAAGGATGGGATAAGGTGGAAGGGGATTTGGTTAAAGTAGCAGCTGGTTTCTAAATTGTAGCGTCAGGCCCCTTTCGTCGCTGCTGCTTCCCCCCCTGGGTGATGGAGAAAGCCTGGTGAGCTCTGCCCCTGGATTTCCTTGCTGGTGGGTGTCGCTGGGGTAAGAACCGGTGCTGTGTGGCTCTGTGTTGGTGCTGGGAGTGCAGACGCTGGTGCAAATGGGCCGTGACTCTGCTCTGTGCCAGTGCAGCGTGGCGCGGCAGTAAACCCAGCTTCAGCAGACGACAGGCAGGCACACAGGCAAGGCAGATCCAGCAGCTCTCATTCACTCTCCTCCTCCTCCTCCTCGCTCTCCTCTATCCCATTGCACTGACTGCTACCTCTCTCTCTCTTCCCTCTCCTCATACACACACTGCGCTGCCTGCATACCAAATAGGCAGGGGAGGGAGGTGGCCACTCTCTTCCAATTACACTGTTAAACTTTTTATTGTATTTTTGCGGTAAGTTACTGGCAACGTGTTGCCAGTAAGTTACTGTAACTACGCGATTACAGTATCATAACTGTAATTGCTTTTTACAGTATAAAAACCCTTACAGTAACTTACTGGCAACACGTTGCCAGTAAGTTACTGTAACTCCCCGATTACAGTAAGTTACTGGCAACACGTTGCCAGTAACTTACTGTAACTACCCGATTACAGTATCATAACCGTAAATGTTTTTTACAGTATAATACCCTTACTGTAACTTAGTTTTACAGTATTAGAATACCCTTACTGTACCTTAGTTTTACAGTAGTAAAAATAACCTTACTGTACCTTAGTTTTACAGTAATATAATACCTTTACTGTATCTTAGTTTTACAGTAGAAAAAGTACCCTTACTGTAACTTAGTTTTACTGTATAATACCTTACAGTAATCATATTATAATTACAATTTGCTAAATAATACTGAAATTGTCTTGCTGTATTATAGTTTTATTGTAATTGTGGTTCACAATGTTTTACACTATTTGGCATTGGCTGTACAAACAATTTTAAATATTTTACATAAATTCTATTGAATTTAATAAATTCCAAATAATTGACTTTAGCCCATGTACAAAAGTAATACATTTTTATTTTCAGGTAAAAACATCAGGAACAAGATATTTTTTAACTCTGAAAGTGCAAAAGAACAGAAAATTGACATACAAGTGATACTAAAACAATGTCTAAATATGCGCCAAAACACTGGGCAGCATTCAGAGGCGGATACATGTCTGAACAACGTAGTTACCATTTGAATTGACTCTCAAAACGAATTGAACATTTTAACTCCCGCTGAAAACTAAATAACCTGTATTTGCAAATGTATAAAAAATGTGGTGTGGTTGTTACCACAAAGCTGAAGTTGTTGGGCTTTGGAAGGAGGAACAGTCTGCTAGAAGGATTTGTGAAGGCCGGACCCATGGTACTGTTGCTTGCTGATCCACATCTTCTGGAAGGTGGACAGAGAGGCGAAGATGGAGCCTCCAATCCAGAGATGCTCTGGTGGGGGGGTCCATACTGGACTGTATGAGAAGCAGAGAAATGATCATGAGTTTCTCTCATCTAAACTGTTAACAAACTTAAAACTTGTGCATAAACAGAATATGACAGTATACAAAATAAGTCACCAGTAGTGAAGTCCCCAGATAATTCAAAGGTTCTTTCTACTTTCTTTTGCTGTCTGTCGATGGGTTTGGTGATGATGATTTTGGAGCCGTTTCACAAAACTGATCTAACTAAGGAACTTCCTCTTTAAGTAAAAGGTTAATCTCTGTTAGGATCCTTTCCAAAGGGTGTCAGAAACTTAAAATAATATGTTGACACCATCAGTGGCAAAAACAGAACTTTTAGTGGACGAAACTGACGACGCACATTTGCCCTATATGATTACATTAGAACCCGGTTTGAAAGCTGCAGGTCACAGTGTTCTCGCTCAGTACTGGACCAACTTCAAAGATTGTTATTCTTATCAGTCACTTATACAAAAAAAACATAAGAAAACTTTAACTAAAATTAAAACAACACTTTGTAGCTTTTGCTGCATAACTGTGACCTCTACTTACACAAGTGGTAAATTCAGGATGATTTAGTTGTGTCATTGTTGGAGCAGGAAGGGTACGTAGCCGCACCACTTCATTGTACTGTGTAATCATTTTTCTGATGTTAACTATTTTACATCACACAAGAAAATGCTTACCTAGTTTGATGTCATCCACTCAAATTCGGTGAGCTGTTGGAGGAAGGTGGTGACTCTGGAGCACATACTCGTCACCTTTCTTTGGACGACTCTTCCCGTCTTGTAGCTTGTACCCACAGTAGCAGTGCACTTGGTGCCCTCATCTGGGTTGATCCTTAAGAAGAATCTTAAAAGAAAAACAGGTTTAAGATTTTCATAATCAAGAGCAGTCATCTTTAAATACAGCCCTTTATTCACACACACACACACACACACACACACACTCACTCACACACACACACACACACACACACACACACACACACACACACACGTATGTGTTTGTGGTTCCTGTTTAAAGGAAGTGGGACATTGCTCATTTCCACAAGAAAACCTATAGTTTGCCGTTAGTGATGTTTTTTCACATGTCTACAGAATATTTCTAATTCTTGAGTACACAGGTTGCAAAACGTATACCTGTACATACTTTTTGTTGTATGAGGATAGATTGTTGAAAGGGATCATGTGCTCCTGTGGGTCATGGGGTCAGACCTTCTTCCAGCTTTCTTCTTCCTCCCATCTCTCTCAGTTGTTCCAGTCACTGGTTGTTGTTCTACATTTGAAATGATGAAAAATTATTTTTTAAAGTGCATGCATGGGGTTATAAATACAATTACAACAAGATAAAAAAATGCATGCATTAGTATGCAGGTAACCAGTATAATGTAGGTAACTCTTATTGTTAGAATAACACAGAATGTTATGTGATGTATTAAAAGTTAATCACTATGTCATTATAAAGAGTCCTTAAATAATTTGTTTAACAATCTGTCAAATTTAAGTTCAAGGGGCTTGGAAAATACATACTTTTCTTTTCCACCATAAACCATGGTAGAAAGCAATATACTACTGCAAAGTAAGGCACTGAGGCAAATCTTTGCTGGACATCACGATGGTTTTAAGTGGCCAAACCCTGAAGCTAAGGCAAAAACTGCTCTCCATAAATGCTGGAGGCACTGAATTTTCCACCAGAACTAGAGCTAAATGTGGTTAACGTTGAATTAAATTTACCACACGTCTTTTTTTAGCTAAAAAACTACACAAATATAGCTGTAATAAGTTGTGCTTAATCATTCTAAAACACTGACAAACCAACCAACAGAATTGGGAGTTTAACGTTAGCATTAACCGGAGGTAATGTTAGCCAAAATACGGCAACAGCAAGCTCATAAGCTAGCAGAACCGACCTTAAACTCCCAGAATATGGGTTACATTGTATTTCAGACAATGGTGTGACAAATAAAAAAGATGTGCCGAACAGCGCATGTAAAACGAGTAGTGTTAGCTTTACCGAACGTCGTAATTAGAGCTAGCTAATCCTCACCACGGGGAAAATGTTAGGTTGGAGCGCGTCTGGTTTTCCTTCGGGGGGGAAGCTAGTTAACAGCTTGCTCTAGCCCAGCTATGACACAGGTCGCTAAGCTAACGTCGCCGCTTGCGAAGGCTATCAGCAGAGATTTTAATGTCACAGAATTAGCAAAGATTGATCTTACCTTAAGCTGATCCAGCTCTCTCTGAGTAGAGTGTGTGTGACCGGACTCTGCTGCGCACGGACCAAAGCGGTACTCCTTTGATGTCTCGAGCCGCTACTTCTTTCAACACCTTTGAAGTATCTACCCGCTATTCTTTTGAAGTCGTGAGGTCATATCACAAAATTTAAATTACCTTCACAGCTAAAAGCATAATAAATGTAAATGTAAATGTAAAATATCTTTATAAAATGAAATAATTTAATTGTATAGAGATATTTTATTTTTCCATTTAATTTCTATGCTTCTTTAACATTAACTAAATATTTTATTGAAGTCTGTCTTATTTAACTACAGTATCACTACTGCTGTTGTTTTACAACAGACTACCGCATATTCAAAAAATACAGTAAATCACTGTAAATCAAATGTTACTACCCATAATGCAATGCATATTACAGTAATGAACCGGAAAAGAAAATTACGATATTTTACTGGGCATTTTGTGGTAAGTAACTGTAGAAATACAGTAGAGTTTAACAGTGTACCGCAAATTCAAAATATACAGTAAAGCACTGTAAATGAAATGTCAATACCCATAATGCAATGTTTATTACAGTAATTAACCGGAAAAGAAAATTATGGTATTTTACTGGGCCATTTGTGGTAAGTAACTGTAGAAATTACAGCAAAGTCTAACAGTGTAGAGACGGGGAAGGAGTGGCCATGGGCTGCGGCTTCTCTCCTCTCCTCACTACAAGTAAAGGCGTCTCAGGGAGGGAGCAGGGGATGGGCTCCACTGCGGCTTTGCACTTACTACAGGCACAGACCCCCCACACACATGTCTGGTCTGCTACTGACAGGCATACACACACAAACCCACGCACTGTAAACAAGACAAAATCTACAAATACACAGACAGGCATAGGGTGAAATCCTCACCATGTGATGATTGTGTTCATATTAAAACTACGGAAGACAAAGGAGATGAATGGCACGGGGGACGACATAAAACTACTAATGATATAAATAGCACTGATGGGCCCCTAAAGGATACTATAGACTGCTTCGCAACCCTTTACAGTACATAGCTGTGCTAATTATAAGCATCGGCAGATTAGCACATTTTATGCACTGCTGCGCAATCAAGCAAACTCCCACCCCCAACACAAATGCACAAACATAAAATTAAATTAGACTGTTTGGACGGCTCACTGATCCTCCAATGAACTCAAAATAATACCACCCTAAGACAAGACCACACAAGACAACCATCCTCAATACAACACCTCATTATAAGTAATTCCAGAACAAAGGCTCTTTTTGTGTTAATCTGATGCATAATGAAGAGACTGGCATACAGGGAGCCAAGCAAGAAGGTCAGACTATACAAATGGTTAAGGAACTTGTTACTGCTGCATGTGGGCGGCAGGCAGTGCCAGAGTTTGATTTGATTAAAATCCTCTTTAAAAAGGTGTTTTCTTTCTGTACAAATCTGCAGTGACCCCTCCTCCTCAGGACAATGCCGAGGAGGGGGATGAAGCAGCGAGGGAGACGTAACTTTGAACTGGTAAGAAAGTGAGAGAGCCTACAATGTCCTGGAGCCGATTGTAGCTGAAGATGTTGTCAGGGTTGGGACCCGGTGATGACTTACACTGTGGTTGAAGCAGGGGTGATTCTGGTCCTCTGCACTGTTCCCTGTGAAATGTCCTACCAACAGTGTAACTCTGCCTCTGGCTCGGTGACCAACAGTGCCTCTGCCTGTTTAAGGAACATGATTGCACCAGATGTTTGGCCTACTTATATTCTTACAGGCGGGAAGGCTTATAAATTCTTCTAAATGTGAGAAACATTTTTTAAATATCTGGAGTTAGTCATTACAGCAATGTGTATTGTGCTTTATTGGCTCGGACTGATGCTGCTGACTATATGAAGCCATTACAAACTACTGTATTTGTCCTAATAGATTGGGCAGAGCTCCCAGACTTTCCTTTAGTCACCTTCCACTATGCCCATCTGACACACTTTTTTTTAAAACAAAACCTCAATAATGACCGTCCAAGTCTATAACAATGTCCGGATTCCCTTCTACTTCTTTGTTCAACGGCTAATCAATGTCCGGAACTAATTTGCCTCCAATATTCTGTAGTTGTGACCATGGATATGACAAATCTAATTCTAAGGTCACTGATGGAAGAACTACAATAAGGGAGACAGATTGATAGAACAGCCAAAATTAAACTAGATTCAGCTGTTGCCTTGGTAACCACAAAAGACTCCCATCAAACAATGATATACAAGTACCATTAACTAAAAAAAAAAAAATCTAGTGCAGTTAGAAATTAAAGCAGCCTCTTAAGACGAAACAACCAGGCTCTACCATATGTTGGAATTTATTGTGACAGTGTATGTGCTGTATGAATAACATTAGCACAACACAGTTTTGGCTCTGTTATAAAGAAAGCCGCATGGCGAATGCAGCACTATTCAGTCACACACTATCAAATGAAAATGGCCTTGACTGAGCAAAAATGGCACTAGACACAGGTACAAAACATTCCCAAATAGATGAACAAGATGCCAACTAGGCTCACAGCTGCACCACGGGTCAAGCCAGTATCCGGTATCATTGTTTCCATTAAACTGCCACCAAGTGACATTATCCAGATGACTGACAGAGCAAGATAAGCCTCCAGTAAAATACGGTCCCTGCTGCCCGAGGCGTCCCCAACTGAATTGTCTCCCTTGAGCCTGACTAAACCCTTCATGTTCTATTCACCCCCGTTGGTGGATGGATGCTGACGGCAGGGTGAACCCAGGCAGCCAGCCCTTTCTTTAATAAGGCCTAAGAGCAGCAGACAAAACACTGGTCTAGCCTCCGTGTGAGAGAATAACAAGGTCCTTCTGGGAGGCAGGAAAGCGCCTTAATTAGACCGCCACTCTGCACATCTTCTCACCAGCTTAATGACCTTAAGTTCCATAAGGCATGTGTTTATTTATTGGTGTCTATGTGTGGATAGTTGTGTTTCTGTCAGTGAAACGGATGGTAAGGAGCTACAAATGCGTGCTTTAAAGCTCTGAATTCAGTGTGTCTTCATGCTACACAGGCTTTAAGCATGAGGGGTGCATGTATGCTTATTTATACAGCAGTCGCCACATGCTGTAAGTGTATGCAAACTGTTTTTCTGGATTTGTCTATGTGCACAATAAGATCCTAGAGCTTTACAATCTAATGGATGGGTTGCAAACTTAACTATGATATTAAATAACTGTTTATCAACAAAAACTTTGTTTAAATCTTGGTTTAGTCCTCCTGAAACTTAGATGAAATGCGGCCCTGTTGCTCACTCAAGACTGTGGTGTATTCAATTTGGATTGTTCTTGCAATGTCAAATTCAGCATCGACAAATATTTCACGGGTAGCTTCTTTACATTTTTTTTTTTTAAATTCTTTAAAAATACAACGTGGCAACTGGCAACCCTATAGTACTTGATCAAAGTTTAAATCTAGATGGTCTAAGTCTAGATTGGTACTTTCCAGCATTTTGTTTTGTTTTTACACACACACACACACACACACATATATGTAGTGGTATATTTAACTTAATAATATATAATAAAGGTACTATATAATAACAATTATTTTGGAGCAATTGCAATATCATTGTCCAGAAGACATACTTTATATACTATACTGAAAGCCTTGTGTGTTTAATTAGGAGCTGATTACCTTATTCCTGAGAACTGAGGAATGCAGACATAAAGGCAATAAAGGCATAAGGGCAAAGTGTGTATGTTTTTTTTTGTGATCTTGGTGCCCTACAGCTATGAGGAGATTTTTGGCAAGAGTTATTTTAAAAAAAAAAAAAAAATGCAGAGCCGCTCAGACAGACTAGTTACACAGAGAATGTTTAGAAATGTTCTCATTAGACAGCATCTTATTAACCGGACTTGTTGGGGCGGGAAGAATATAAGTAGTGCAGAAAGAAAGAGAAAGCAGTAACCAGAAATTACCTTAAACTGGTTGTCGAGGTGGATTGATGGGAAATAGACAAACAGGTTTCATTGGATGCATTGATGTGGATATATGAGTGAGGTGTATGCTGGGAAATACTCCTGCCATCTACCAACCTGAAAAACATTAAGCACAAGAGAAAATGAATAAATACACAATTAAAGCAGCAGAGAGAAAAGATCAACAGAGGGCAGAATTAAACTTCCAACCACAGACCTGACCACAGGACTGTGAGTTCAAGAGATGAGAACACTCTTAAAGACTATTGCTCATCTGTAAAATACAATTCACACTCAGTGTGTTGTCATTGTGCAGGATCACAGCACCACAGTGTGGCTCTATTGTTCTCTGAGCTGAGAAATTAAGAAGACAAGTTGTTCTGCTAGCCTCAACTAATCATGTGAATTAAAATAGATGGTGCTTCACACTCGAGCCATGCAATGCCGAGCAGCAGTGATTGTGCAATAGAGGGAATCACCCGCATGATGAAAAACGGCAGAAAAAGGAATCAGGTCACTGAATGACACAGTTTTAGCCCAAACTGCTCCACTTTGAAGATCTCTTGGGGACATAAAACGGAAGAAGCAAAGAAGGGGAAGCAGAGAGTTAGAGGAAGGGAATTAAGAGGAGAAATGGAAAGCAAAGGCAAACTGAAAAGAATGAGGGGTGTATTAACATTTCTGTAAAACTGTAGAACTGTCAGACTGACTGGGAATTCATTGGGGAGCCACTCTTTGAGCCCCATCTCTGCCATATTAACATCTTATACTGGGACAGGTCTGTCTCCAAAACATAAATTACCATTTCTGACATTACAGATGCCACTTGTAGTTGAGTTGAGGACAGGCTTCCTATGATAGGTTTAGGAGTCACAACAGTAGGCTTAAGAGTGGAGAGACCTCTGGTGTCTAAACCTGCAGTTGCATCCTAAAATGAGGGCAGCCCCGTTGGCCGATGGGATGTGCTGACAAACCACTTATACGTGTCACTTGAGTTAACCTGAAATAATCAAAGTTCATTTATCACTCCTGTACTTCCGTTAGGACCATGTTTAGCATAGGAAATACTTCGACAACATAACTTAGTGTCTACATTTACTGTACTGCTTTCATTTAATATAACTGTTGACAGAATTATATATCATCAGTTTGAGAAACAGTGCTAATTAAGCCAAGTCTAAGTTTATATGGATTGCAAAAAACACAATTACTTCTATTTAGGCTGCCACTGCCCACTGTGCGTAAAAGCAGCTGTGATCATAAGTCACTGGTATACACTATGAGGGGCCAAAAATTCTTCTGCCTGTTTTAGAAAATTGGCAAATGTTGTGCATTACAGTATAAAGAGAGCATGGGAACTATAACTATACACCACACCCAACCAACACTATTTAATTATTGTCTTGTATTTTGACATAATCAATCAGCACAGAACACAAAGTAAAAGACTAAAGAGAGCTTATAGGTAAAAAAGGAAAGAAATATCACAATTGTACTGAATTCTACACATAGATGGCTCTGGTTTAGTGGCAGCCTGTTGCCGCAGCTTATGTTACTCATATACTCTACCTAAGTCGCCAAGTATTAAAGGGGCAAGGGTTAAAGTCAGGATTAGGGCTATATGTAGCATTTTTGAACGGTCATGTATCAGTGTCAAATCAGATGTGATAGCTTGTAGTCAATAGGTCACATGTGTAACAATTTGGAGAGAAAAAAGCAGCAAATCAACATTTAAGTTTTATCAACAATTTGAATGTAATAGCTGACTGATTATTTTTCAATGGAGCACCTCTGTTTAAAAAAAATGATCCCTATTACCGTTCAACTGAAATGCTGTGTCATCTTGTAGCATGAGAGAGAGAGAGACAATGACACAATACAATGGAGTCATCTCTGCTAGTTTTACTGACAGCTCACAGGTGCCCTAAAGACTACGTCCAATGTGAGAGGTGGTTTGACAGCTGAAATCGAGGAAATAATTACCTGCTCTACATAAGGACATAAGGGCGGGGTATTTTGGAATGGAAAGACAAAGAGTGCCTTGGTGTGGCCAAACTGACGGACCTCTATTGGCTCGGTTGTGCAGCAGTCGCAGCACTTGGCCGCTGACACCTGTTCACACATCCAAGTGTTGTCACAACTGTCGTAGCCCCGAACACACGAACACTTTCTTTGTGGGGACCCGTCATTGACATAATGCATTCCCTAGCCCCTTACCATAACTTTAACAAATAAATGCCTAACCTTAACCCTTACCTTCAACCTAACCATAACCTAATTCTAACCCTAAAACCAAGTCTTGACCCTCAAACAGCCCTTTAAAGTTGTGGGGTCCAGCATTTTTGCCCCACAAAGCTGTCCGGACCCCACAAGTATACTGTATTCCCGGTTTTTGGACCCCACTCTGTAGTGAAATGTGAACACACACACACACACACACACACACACACACACACACACACACACACACACACACACACACACACACACACACACACACACACACACACACACACACACACACACACACACACACACACACACACACACGTATTTAAACCGCAAGTGTGTCAATGCCTTGTTGTCCCTTTCAGTTGTCTCCATGGCACGCTGTTAGTTTAGTGCAGGGCTAATCACTGAGACATAAACGGTTTTATCCGTGGCCGCTGAACTAAACAATGCCCTGCTCAAGGGCACAACTGGCACTGTAAAACTGTGCACAGGGATTTTATATGCAAGTAGGGAAGATGCAACTGGTCTAAACTACTATAATTTTAATTGTACACATTTTACTGTTTTATCTTTTTCTGTTAGTTTCACTCAAAACACTGCTATAGACTGAAAACCAAATGAAAACACAAACATCTAGTTACATAACTTTAACTGCAGTCAACAGCTTAAGTTGATTTCAACTGTTTGATATTTTGTTACATACATTTGTGGATTTCCCCCTCCACATATCTGTCTCATATTTCTGAGTAGTTAAAAACAAAGAAAACATAAACTCTCATGACATGACACACGAAAGGCAATGGGCTCAATCTGTCATGTCTCATTTTGCTAGAGAGGAATAACACACTGAAAGGTTCATCCTCTCAAAGACAGTGATTTTGTATCAGAGGGAAGATTCATTTTATTTATTTTAATTATTGAAGGTAATCTATTAGTATAAAAATGTTTTTAAACAGGACAGTAGCTGACAAAATCTTCAACAAAATGACGCAGCAGTACATCAAATGGGTATGACAAATCTACATCCTTAAAACAACAATACTGCTCACAATCCCAAACTAGTGAGAACTTAATTTATGTGTAATTGTGGTTGAGTGGTTGATTGAGTGATAATTATCACTCAACTCAAAAAATAATTTGCTCGAATTTTAGGGTGCAGTATAATCTCTAGTTTACTGAGTTGTTATAGTTTGAAATATGCAGACCTACACCGATAAAGCTTGAAAGAAATAGTGTTCTTGGCAGAAAAATAAATTATCCAATCTAAAACCTGTCTCCAGACCTTCTTATCTGGCCACCTAAGTAAATAAAAAAGATCTGATTTAATTTTCCCTTATCTGACTTTCAACATCAGTGTCAACGAGGAGACAGTCTTCAAATCAAGGCAACTCATAAAGAATGCTTTTAGCGAGCACAATGTGACCATGTGCTCGATACTTTGGGATCTAAAGCCCTGATGTGGAGCCCACGGATGCCTCCAGTAGCGAAATGGTGGGTGACGTCACCCCGAATGCTTTGGGCCGGAGGCAGGACAAGACTTGAGAGAGTTTTAGGCAGCTAAAATTACAAACTGGCATCAGATAAATTTAGAGGTGCAATGCTAAAATCTCTCCTTACCGAATGGAGTAGCTGTCTTCTGTAAATACATGTGTAAAATACCTCCCACTCGACTCTCTCCAACTGCTAGCAAATGAACCAGCACCGGGTTAAACGTTACGCAAGCTAAATACAACTCAGATATTGGCATGACTAATGATACAACTGGAAAGCTAGATTTCAGTGTGTTGGCAGCAGAGGTGAACACATATATAAAAAAAAAGGCAAGGAATCATTTCTGCCAATCAACTAATTGATTAAACAACTAACATTCTGTGCTCTGGCCACACCACAAAGCATGGAGGAAAGTAACTAAGTGCATTTACTCCAGGACCATTATCAAAAACAATTTTGAAGGACATACTTTACTTGATTATTTCCATTTGATGTATACTTTATACTTCAACTACAAAAGAACAGAAAACATTGTATTTTTTAATACAATACACTAATTTGACATTGATTATTATTTTGCATGTGGATGATTTAGGTTATTATACAAAATAAAAAACAACAATGAATTCCAACTTAAATAGGTGAAGCTACCCAAAGTATTTAAAGTAATTGAAAATAGCTCCACCTTTACCAGCTGCAACATTAAAGTGATAAACACTACAATGCCTCAATAATTATAGTCCAGTTTTAAAATGTACAAGATTCTGAAATGGGCCATTCTGAATAACGAGTACTTTTACTTTTGGTAGGCCTAAGTACATTTAGATACTTTTACTTTTGTAAGGTGTTGAATGAAAGACTTTTAGTAATTGTACACTGGAGTATTACTTTTCATCAAGTAAAAGCTCTGAATACTTTTTTCCCACCACTGCAACAATGACACCAGTCCTCAAAAAAAACAAAAACACAGCAGAGTATAATTCTGGCAGGGACAATTCTAGACCAATCACTAGAGATCAAAAACTATGAATTAGCCCATGTCCAATTAGTAGTCGCCTGTGAAACAGGGAGACACTGCAGCATACAATGCACTGGTTATTAAGGCGCATCTCATTATACTGACAATTGAAATTGTGCGGTGAGGACGCATGGCTCGGGAGGTCCAGTCAGTTTGGAGAACGTCCCTCTGTCGGCGGAGAAAGGGAGTGGCCTGTTCGGCACTGCTTTACAGTAACGCTTCCTTAACGGGGCACATGCGGCCAAAGACAATAACACATCACTCAGGACAATCGATGACAAAAACATCGGACCAATACCCTATATCCCAAAATTACACAAAACAAACCGAAGCCGTTCCTGCAACACATGGCCCGAAGAGTACTCGCAAACAATAGACATGGTGTTCATATTATCATAGAGACTGCACTACAGTATACATATGCAGCGCCTAATTATGCTCCTCCCTCCTTTAGTCACTCATTCAGTTGCGCCACACAAATAATTGTATTCACTCAGTCACTCCAGCTCTCCTTAGGCGCTTTATTCACTCATTCATCTTCACCCCATCATCTATTCACTCCCCCTCCCTCTTGTGCACTTGTGCTATACGTAGTACTACTCACCCTTTCATCTACTCCCTCCCTCTTCGGTGCCATATATATATATATAAAAAAAAAATTCATTCATTCACTCCCACCCTTCCTCCCTCCTTCTTCTTTTCACTCATTCAATCCCTCCTCGCACACTAACCCACTAACTCACCCACCCTCCCTCCCTCCCTGTAAAACGCACCCACAGGCACCAAAAAACAAAACACAGTCATCAACTCACTGTAAGGACACAGGTGGAGATGGAGGGGCAGAGGCGCAGACATACCTTACTGAATGTAACTTTATTTTGATTATTTACACAATTTATCTAAAATGGCTAAAATAAACCAAATACATGATGATATATGAAGATGCCCAAAAATAAAGGTAATTGGGCATCGTGTTATTTGACAAGAGGTCACTTCATTGCTTCAAAATGGGCAGTATCCCACTGTAGTCTAGAGGACCACCTCTCTGACAAACAGCCTGGTGTTGTTTTGCACCATTGACTATGATGTGCTTAAGAACAGACAGTCGGTTATTATCCAAAATAGTGTTCAATAACTCAGAAAAGCATGCCACAAAAGTCGGGGAAAAGCACTAGGCTACTCCAGTGGCTGACTTTCATATAGGAATCAAAATGGCGTTGCAGGGAGGGACATCAAACCTGATATTAAAATAAGAAATAATACAGGGGAAATATAGTAAAGTTTGTAATTTAAAATGTTTTTGTTTTTTTAGGGACCGGCAGCATGGACCCTCATAAAATGAGGAAAGCCAAATGTCAAACCTGTTATTGACTGTTGGCTGATGCGCCAGTTCCTGAACAAAAGAAAGCCATCACTGCGCCCTATATTGAAGGACTTGGGTCTCGGCTGCAGTCCCCCTTGCAGCTGGACTCACACCTGGTCACACAGCACCTCTATCAGATATATAGTGATCAATTTTTTGATCCGGTATCAGAGTCCCTGATCTTTGGAGGTGTTGGCAACTTTCCTGACAATGAAGCTCGAGTGGGGACTGCCATAGTGACAGTTATAACCAATTCTGTCCAAAAAACAGCTAACACAGCAATCCCATCCACCGTATTCCAACCCATATAAAACCATATCATCGTCCCAAGTGTCCCCTGTAACTTAAATATTGTGACATTTAATTTATATGAGGTTTAACAGCAAATAATCTCGACCACGTCACTCAAAGTCAATGGCCGGACTGTGTTAGTTGGGAAAATGTTTCGCTGTATTAAAAGCAAAAACACATACAGAATCCGACCAACCCGCGTGCATCAGTTTAAGCATAGATACAATTTCGATATGCATAGGATGATTTTGCCACAGGTTCAGTCTGTTTGGGTCAATTCGACGCGAATTGTGCAAAATTGTTCACAGCCCGCATTACTTCCAGCGGGTTTTCCTAGAATAAAAGTTGTTCGCCGGCGCGGATGAAGGGAAAAAAGTGTGTCCCTGTGAAGCCTAATGTCTCTGCTATCAACACATCATGTTTTGTGGAGCAGTACTCCGCCGTAGCTTTTATATTTGTCAGGAGTTGGAGGATGAAGAAACACAAACGGGACGACGCCAGTTCCATGGAGTCCGCTAGATCAGCTGCTGGCAGTTGGTGTTCTCAATCACGTCCGCAGATAGGCTTCATAGGCTCACCGAGGCGCCTGTGGAATAAGACACTTAAGTGATCCGGTGTACTGACGCGTCACTGTGTGTGGACAGTCATATCATTTTTTTTTACTGTGAAAGCAGTAAGTGTGACATTGTCTCACAACTCGGACTGTCTGCGGATAAGCTTTATTTCTGGTATTTATTTCGTTGTTTCTGACGCTCCGGTGTACCAGCTGAGCCGGGTGAAATTACACCCTTGGACTTTTTTTTGTTAACTAACTCCAAACAGAAGTCACCATGGCAGAGACGTCGGCAGCTCCAGCCAAAGCCAAAAAGGCAGCAAAGCCCAAGAAAGCTGCTTCTCATCCCAAGTACTCGGAGATGATAAAAGCGGCCATCATCCACGACGCCACTCGGAGTGGAGCGTCCCGACAGTCCATCCAGAAGTACGTGAGGAAGAACTATAAGGTGGGCGAGAACGCCGATGTGCAGATTAAACTGGCCCTGAAGAGGATGGTGACAATCGGGATTCTGCGCCACACCAAAGGCGTCGGCGCGTCCGGATCCTTCAGGTTGAACAAACCAGAAGACTCCAAAAAGTCAACCAAGGCACCGGCACCTGTCAAGGCAAAGAAGGCAGTGAAGCCCTCCAAACCCAAGAAAGCGGCGAAGCCCAAAAAGGTGGCCAAGACGCCGGAGAAAACCAAAAGGCAGCCGCAAAGAAAGTGAAAAAGGTCGTGAAAAAGGTGACGCCAACAAAACCCAAAAAGGCACCAGCTAAGAAACCCAAGGCAGCCAAGCCCAAGGCAAAACCAGCAAAGAGGGCAGCCAAGCCCAAGGCAAAGACGCCCAAAAAGGCAGCCAAAACAGCAAAGAAGAAGTAAAAGGACAATATCAGAGACAAAGTCGATGTAAATACTTAAGGAAATGTTTTCGTAAATGTATTATTTTTGTAAGGTCTTGCAAACTTATACCAGTAGTTTTTTCTCCATTGCACTATAGCCTACATGCTGTAGAAACAATTGAGCATTTTTAGTTGGCGTTAATAACTGTTAATTTCTGTCTGATCCTTGGATACATATAGACCAGGGTCTTGCTGAAAAGGTAAACAAAAATGTACATACAAGTTGAACTTATTGATATTGTTAGTGCACGGGGTCATACTGAAATTACAAATGTGACAATGCAGCATTGTTGAGCCTTTACCTGTAGACCAGTGGACGTCAACAATATTTTCCGTAAGGCTCTATAGTTGTCATTTAAGCTCCATTCTGTATATTTCCTCATGTTCAGACGATTCATAACATTCAAACATCCCACTGTGTTCAGTCACTTTTGAAGACTTGTTTATACTGAAATTCAATAAACCTTTGTGATCTTCTACTAAATGTGTTGGTCAATTTATTGCGCGCATTTTACGCGTGCGTAATATGTAGTGGATGGATTATGTGCATATTAAAGATTAATAGCCCTAATCTATTAAACTGTCCAATACCATCTTCAAATCCTTTTGTTTGTCTGTGTATGTATATGTGTATATATGTGTGTATATATATATATATATATATATATATATATATATATATATATATATATATATATATATATCCTATCTTGGACATGATAACCATTAGCCTGCGGAATTAAATTAGTTATTGTGCACCAAGGAGTTGCATACAAGCCCACAATAGAAGCACCAATCAGGGATTATATTCTGTTGCAGAGGTTGATCCAAGTAAGTGTACATGCAACACGAAACTAGTGAAACTTAGGACGACTGCAAGTTATGTTATTAGTTTAACTATATGAGTGTTAAACATCAGGTTATATCACTGACTAGAATCGTGCATTCTAAATAACAATTGTTTTTACCAACTAGTCATGGAGACAGACAAGGGCTTTGTAGGCCACTTCGTGATGTAAAGTAAACGACCGGTTACTATTGAAACTCTACTATGAAACAAAAGGGCACAGAGATGAAGTCCCTAAAAGGGAACATGGCGGTGGTAAACAAGGCCAAGAGTAAGTGCTCTGTACTGGTCTAAACATCTCAGAATGTAGTCAGAAACTGCTCTGAACACAAGACGTCAAATGTCAGCGGTTGTTTTTTTTTCCCCTGTGGTGTTTCTAGTACATACAAACTAGACTCAATTTCCCAAAATCCTCTTTCCTTAAACTGGCTACAGAGTAGCGAGGAGGTGGCTTTGCAGACTTCCCTGCCTCTCACCTGACATGCAACGATGCCATCTTGTGGTGTCTTGCAAGAACAGGCGTCTCCTCCTCACTGCAGTTGGGAACGAGACGCAGACAGACTGGAGTCAAACTGATGAAAGTCAAGATCAAACACACAAATTTCCCCCTACACACGGTTAGTCATTTTCATCCTTTAAGACAGGTGTAAGATCATCAAACAACCCTTATAATTAAAGAGCTTCTGGCTGAAGGATCAAAGCAGGGCATCCAGACGCGCCAAGGCACGGTCTTCTTGCATTTTGACAGGCTATGTGCAAAAGGTCAGTAATTGACGTCAAAACACCGTAATCCAACATGAATGTTGACAGCCCAGCAGAATACCTTTGTAACCCATTACCTTAAGCAACAAAATTTTTGTGATTAAGATAATATGGTATCTGGAACATTAACGATATTGTTGTTATTAACACTTTTACATAGTAATGTCCCATTCTCTGAAGTCTGATAGGTATGTATTAATGCAAAATAAAAAAAGACAAACTCCTGTCAGAATTTATAAGGCATAAAAATTAGCTACTACAAATCAACAAGTTCAAATGGAAAAAAGGCACCAACTGTCCAACATATTAACATGAATCATTGATCTTTCATCCCAACTTCCATTATGTCTTTTGGGGCAAAAGGTCCCCACCCAATCTAATCTGGTCTTTTATTTAGCATCTAAATCAGTTTAATTTAAAACAGAAACAGCAACATTTTAAAAGTCACAGAAGTGATTTCTGCAGAAACAGCAGGTCCCCAGCTAAATTAAGCAATAAAACATACATAACATAAATGACATGTTGGAAAACAATGCATTGCCGATTGTGTAACAAGGTCAAAGTGTATGCACAGTGTCAGGTGTATGTAAATAAAAATAATTCGCATCTATTTCAGTCTAATTGAAATCAATTACTTCACTTTCAATGTGAACAGAAGAATTCATTTGACCACATTTGTCTTTACCTTTGTGTCATTTTAAGGTTGCTTGGCCTCCGTTTACAGGGGAAACTATTTTCTAATTTCTTGCATAAACAAACTGCCGTTTTTATTCATGCACATCCCTGCAACAGCAGATCAGTGGCCAGAGGCCGTACTGCTAAAACTTTAAACTGTTTCATTCTCAAACAAAATAATATGCCTAAGGGAAAACAACATGCTATGACTACTCATTGCTGCTGGAGTTATTTGGCAAATGAGATATGAACATCCAGTATATGTGGAGGCATAGTCAGAAGGACGAGTGTAGTTCATTGGGGAGCTCCAGCACAAGATTCAGTGGCAGCCAATCAGGATGTTTGCTCAGTTAGAAATGCGCCATATGCTGCCATTTGGTTCGTCAGTCAAGTCAATTTGGCATTTTCCTATATTATGCTTAGGAAACACTGCATGTATATAAAAACTCGCCAATCTCACCATTAACATGTAAAAGATAATAAATGAGTAAGCTTAGATCAGAGACACAACTGTCTTGCTGCATTTCCTCCTCTATTATAAAGCACCTGTTTGGATGTGAACAGTTCACTTTGCATTTCAATGCACAAAGCACTGTCAGGCTAACTCCTACTTAACCTGGTTTTACAATGTAAGGCAGAAAAAGCTGGGCACAGCAGCGTGGGGAATAATATGATCACTAGCTTCCAATTGCCTTTGGACTGTTGTGATCAGCTGACTCAGGGTAGGACAAAGTAAAGAAGGGCAGATATATGAAGAGTTTCCTGGGAGCCTTAAAAGGTAAAGCAATATGGTGGATCTGGTCTCTGAGGTTTGGTCTTGATGGATGGATCTATGGAAAGTTGGACTGTAAAAAACAGAAGCTCAGCTGGTTGTTGATCATCATTTCAGTCTGGCGACAGATCTGTAGATAGCAAAGCCGAGAACGGCAACCACAGCCGAGCCCAACGCCACTCTCAGCCAGAAGGATGTGTTGCTCATGTCTGAACCATTCAGGTGTCTGGAGATTGGGGGGGGGGGGGGGGGGGGGGGAATCCATCATTAAGGGATAACCACACAAAGCAACACAGCTAATATCATAAGCAAAACAATGTATAGCTTCTCTTACATCTCTACCTATCACATTTTAATCACTAAATGTTCTTAAACAATATTCTCCTTTAACTGAACTTTTAATTTTCCGTATTTTCAATGTTTCTTAAGAGCAGTAGTTTATCTTAGTAGTACGTACGGGTACACTGCTGCCCAGGCGAGCCTGGTGTAGATGTTCTTGCTAGAGGAGTCGAGGAACAGGCTTGAGAAGGGCAGCGGTGGAGGCAGTTGGTGTTTATAACAGAACTCTGCTGGAGTCATCCCGTGGAACTGCTTGACCTCAGGAAGGTCCACCTTGGAGGCGACCAGCACACATGGGATGTTGCTCTCCATGTAGTGTTGCTAAGGAAGAATTAAGAGGGAAAAATTTAGTTGAGAGAAGAGAATCTACCTTGTTTTTAAGTCATAATGAATGACTTAAAAACAAAAGTCAAAATGACTCGGACACGGATCTGTCAAAGTTTGAAAGGTTAAGTGTTCTGTTATTTAGTTTCTGTTGAGAGTGCCCGACAGTAAGCAGGTAAAAACAATACCTTTTGGTATGGAGCCTTTTATTCCACTAATAATTAGCATAATTGTCCAAAACAAAACAAAGTTCTTCTTGTAAACACCTGAATCTGAATAAATACTTAATTTCAAAACATTTTTTTACTGGTGGTTTAATCCCGTTATCATTCTTCCGACATTCCATTTGATACCATTTTATAAGTAAGGATCCCCGATTACATTACGAGATCTTTACTCTGGAAGCAGGGCAGACTCCAGACTAACCTTTTACATATTGCCACACGTGTTAGGCGTTACCTTATTGTCAATTCCCATACACATTGGTCTTTTTTGTTTTTTAAAGATAACCTTTTTTAGGCCTTTATATGACAGGACAGCTGAAAACATCAAAGGGGAGAGGCGCGCTACGTTGAGGAGTAATACTTTATATATGGCCGCCCGCTCTACCAACTGAGCTAACCACATTGATAATTTCTAAACCAATTATGGAAATGACCAGGTATAAAAATGTGCAGTTAATGTTTTTTCTTTGTTTAAATCACACCACAAACAAGAACTCACAATAATCTCAATTGTTTAAAAAAAAAAAAGACGGCCAACACCACCACGCCTTCTTGCCCAAAAGATCTTACCTTTGACCACCAAAATCTAAATCAGTTCATTCTTGAACTTAAGGGGCCATTTTTTCCAAATTTTAAAAAGTACAGGTTTGTACACCAGTACAAACCGATATGCGGCCTTTGTGAATGGCAAAAAATAAAATTGATAATAAATGAATACTAGTTTCTTCTTTTAAATGCTGCTGTAACTTTTGTCACTGACCTTGTATATACTGGCACAATAGTCGAAGGAATGCGGGTCACTGGAGTCATACATGAGACAAGCAACATCACAGGAGGCATCTGATGCCTTCAGGAACTCCACCTCCACATCCACCTCATTGAGCTGCACAAGGAGAAGAGTGTGGTACTCAGGCTTTAGTCAGGGTCAGAGGTTATGGGTCAGCAAGCATTAAGATCAGGATGGGAGCTACTTACGATAAGGTACTTCTCCTGGTTGCTGACTTGTACAGTGTTTATGGCATAGGGGGAGAAGGCACTGCTGGAATTTCCCTTATTCTGTAAAAACAAGAGAAAAAAATCCAGAAAAAGAGTCACTACTTAGCAACGTTCATTATGCCGACTAGTACAAGTGTATCACGTTTTAATATTTTTCAGCTTCAGACTAGCAGCAGATGGTGCCATACCACAACGTTGCGGCCCACAAAGGCCTGGAGAAAGGCTGTCTTGCCCGTCCCCCGCGGTCCGATCACCTTGCAGAGAAACACTGACCGCTGTGTCTGGCGCTTCACCAGGTCCTCCTTTTTCTCCTGTGTTACTGTGCATATATAAACAAGCAGTAACACAAAACATAAACACAGGGCACAACAAACACACAGGGCTGCCATTCTGTCAGTTAGAATTTGACTGCATATCAATTGTTAAAAACAGGGGTTAAAGAAGGAAATGTGTGAGCCTAAAATGCTGTCCAGGAGGAAATGTGTACAATTTATGAAATTAAGTATTATATAAATGTAAAACTGCACCATGCCTGAAGCCTGAGAACTTTAATCCCTGTAAAAAATTTTAAAAAATGGTCTTTGATTTTTTTTTATTTCAGATTTTCCTAATTTTCACTATTTGCTAGGCAAAGATAGAGCTCATCATTTTCCAGGTATATTATTATTAGCCATGAAGTCAGAGGCCAACATCCCTAAAGCAGAAGATGTCATTTCTGCACCAGCTGAGCAAGATCAACCTGTCACAGAAGGTGTTTTTCAGTTCTTCTGCCATGCAACCAATGAGTCTGTTCTTTCCTGGTTGATCACTGCTTGGTTTGCCTTGGACACCAAACAGAGCATAGAGACTACAGCCCAGCGGGCAAATCACATCACTTGTGTTGACCTGTTTATCCTTGAGGATTTGTAACTGCTGCATCTCAGATCTAATCAGTAAAGCTTGTTACTAAAGTGTTGCTGTAAAGGGATGTCAGCACATAATGAAAATAAGCCCGGCTTGCAAAAAATAGGTAATTTCCATCTTTTCAATTTAGTTTGTCAGATAATCTCTGGGTTTAAAATGTATTACAGCAAAAAATACCTTTTACGTGAAGGCCACTTAATTGCATTACATTTATTTCACACTAAAGTAAAATAGTCAGAGGAAACAAGACACATAGTCACAAGACATGTAGGCATAACATAAAATTTGACTAGAAATGAAATTGCCCCCCTCTATACTGTCAGACCTGACTCATCTATTGATCACATAATACCCAAAGCCTTAGGATTGGTCCTCAATAGGCAATGAATGTCTGAGCCAAACACTGTAGCAATCCATCCACTTGTTAAGATATTTGACTCAGGACCAACTTATTTGACTATGAAACCAACTGACAGGAGATTAGATCAACCAAATGACATTGCTTTCTAAGACCGATACTGCTAGCATTGCTAAAAATGACACTACAATGACAATTAACATTAGTACTGCTTAACGAAAGGTTGAGTCAGCACCATAAAACACAGTAACTAAGCACATGCTACAACCAGTAACTCGTCTCCTTATTACAAGATCTGTTAATCTTTGTGTCCTTCTGGCTATTCTGACATCTACAGCAGGATCACCTAAAGATGCTCCCCTCCAAGACAGAATGAGTTGTGTTTAGCAGCAGTAAGACATATTACATCACACATCTTGTACTCGCATTCCTGACAAAGTGGCCTTAGACGCCTTTAGTTTACACACAGTATAGTACCAGTCAAAAGGTTGGACACGCTTTCCCATTCAAGTAAGCGTGTCCAAACTTCTTACTGGTACTGTAGCTCTGCACAGAGACACTACTACTGTATACACCAACTAACAGAACAACATAATCAGTAGTCATTATTCTTTTAGTTAATGCTCATAACAAATACAAGAACAAAAGTGTGAGGAGTGCACTATATTTCAAACCATTCATAAATGTATTGACACGGGTGCAATTTATAAACTCAAACTACTCTTTCACATCTCAGGGCAAATGTACAAGTATGAAGGCCTATTAAGAAGCAGCGGACAGGATTTAAACGAGTAATCCTCCTACAGAACAGTGGTTAACTATGAGACTGGGATTTTAAGTTCAAAGAGGATGTACAGT
>NW_022602707.1:0-35260 GCF_008692095.1 Etheostoma spectabile | reverse complement strand
AGAAAGATAGAAACACCATTCATGTTCTGCCTTTTTTATCATTGGCTATTGGCACATTTTCTTAACTCTTGTTTGGGTTGACTGAGCCAATTCTTGTTCCTTTCTATAACTGGTTTTAGAAAACGACAGAAATTCGAAAATTGCTCAACCCTCATTAAACTTGAACCCGCCAGAGGTTCTTCAGTTAGAGACAGAGGAACAGGGGTTGTCCATCTGGTCCATACCTGATAGTGTCCAGTCTCCAGTGTGGATCCTTAAGTCCAGCGACAGCAGCTTCACTCCTAGTCTCCTAGTTGATTGTAGCTCAGGTCCAGCACTCTCAGATGGGAGGGTTTGGAGCGCAGAGCTGACAACAGAGAAGTACAGCCTCCTCTGAGACCAGAACCCTGAGAGACCTACACACACACACACACACACACACACACACCACACACCCCACACACACACACACACACACACAGTGTAATTCCTGCACAGTATATTCAACATAGTTGTGATAACCCTCAAATTAAAAACTGAATACAATTTCAAGTGTGGTAAAGATTAAAAATAATCAATGTTGTGTCATTTACCAAAACGGCACATTCAAGTCCAAGTTTACGTGCTATGAACCAAGACATACTGTTGAAACGTTGCTGAGTCAGCTATCCTTCAGTGCAATATTGTTACCACATTTAACACAGCATAAGGAAAGTGTTTAAATTTGTTTTTAAAGAGCAGTACACTAACCTGAGAGTTTCCAGTCTGCAGTGTGGACTCTTCAGTCCAGCTGACACCAGCTCTACTCCTGAATCTTGCAGGTTGTTGTTACTCAGGTCCAGCTCTCTTAGACTAGGAGACTGGGAGCTGAGAACTAAGGGCAGAGCTCACAGCTTCTCTCTGACAGGTTACAGCCCTTAGTCTGAAATCCATCAGATAATAAGTTTATTCAATTATTAATATGAAAAAATAACAGATCAAAGGTCATCCTTTCAAATAGTGGGATACTAACCTGAGAGTCTAAAACAGGTATTCTCACAGGTAGACACATTAATATGCATATAAGAGTACACTCACCTGAGAGTTTCAAGTGTACAGTGTGGACTGTTTAGTCCAGGAGACACCAGCTCCACTCCTGAATCCTGAAGTTGTTGTTACTCAGGTCCAGCTCTCTCAGACTAGAGAACTGGGAGCTGAGAACTGAGGACAGAGCTTCACAGCTTCTCTCTGACAGGTAACAGCCACTCAGTCTGAAAATAATATTCAGCCAGTCCATTTTTATTATTAAAATAAGAAAAAGAAAGAACTAAAGTGGTCATAATTTTCAAATAACAGTACACTAACCTGAGAATTTCCAATGTACAGTGAGGACTCTTCAGTCCAACTGACACTAGCTCCACTCCTGAATCCTGCAGGTTGTTTTTACTCAGGTCCAAATATCTCAGACTAGAAGACTGGGAGCTGAGAACTGAGGACAGAGCTTCACAGCTTCTCTCTGACAGCTCACAGCCACTCAGTCTGAAGATGAAAAATAGAAATGACAAAACAATTACAGATACTTTTTTGAGAATGAGGAAAACTCCATTTAATCTGAATAACTGTGTGTGCACGTACAGAGCTTTGTTGGAAGCTTTGACCACTGGCAGCAGCCTCAGAAGAGCTTCTTCTGAAGCAGAGTATTTCTTCAGGTCAAACACGTCCAGATCTTCTTCTGATGACAGTAAGATGAAGACCAGAGCTGACCACTGAGCAGGAGACAGTTTATCTGTGGAGAGACTTCCTGAACTCAGGGACTGTTGGATCTGCTCCACTAGAGAATCATCATTCAGTTCATTCAGACAGTGGAACAGATTGATGCTTCTCTCTGCAGACAGATTCTCACTGATCTTCTTCTTGATGTAATCCACTGTTTTCTGATTGGTCTTTGAGCTACTTCCTTTCTGTGTCAGCAGACCTCGTAGGAGACTCTGATTTGTTTGCAGTGAAAGACCCAGGAGGAAGCGGAGAAACAAGTCCAGGTGTCCATTTGGACTTTGTAAGGCCTTGTCCACAGCACTCTGGTAGAAACTTGTTTTGTCTCTGAAGACTCTAGACAGCTTGGAGGTTTTTTGTTCTTCTGCCAGCAGGTTGACTCCAGAGTTGATGAATGTCAGATGGACATGAAGAGCAGCCAGGAACTCCTGAACACTCAGATGGACGAAGCAGAACACCTTGTCCTGGTATAGTCCTCTCTCCTCTTTAAAGATCTGTGTGAACACTCCTGAACACACTGAAGCTGCTCTGATATTGATGCCACACTCTGTCAGGTCTGATTCATAGAAGATTAGGTTCCCTTTCTGCAGCTGCTCAAAAGCAAGTTTTCCCAGAGACTCGATCATCTTCCTGGTCTCTGGACTCCAGTGTGGATCTGTCTCAGCTCCTCCATCATACTTGATGTTCTTCACTTTGGACTGAACCACCAGGAAGTGAATGTACATTTCAGTCAGGGTCTTGGGCAGATCTCCTCCCTCTCTGGTCTTCAACATGTCCTCCAGAACTGTAGCAGTGATCCAGCAGAAGACTGGGATGTGGCACATGATGTGGAGGCTTCTTGATCTCTTGATGTGGGAGATGATCCTGCTGGCCTGCTCCTCATCTCTGAATCTCTTCCTGAAGTACTCCTCCTTCTGTGGGTCAGTGAATCCTCTGATATCTGTCACCATGTCAACACACCCAGGAGGGATCTGATTGGCTGCTGCAGGTCGTGTGGTTATCCAGAGGTGAGCAGAGGGAAGCAGAATCCCCCTGATGAGGTTTGTCAGCAGCACACCCACTGAGGTGGACTCTGTAACATCAGTCAGGATCTCAGTGTTGAGGAAGTCCAGAGGAAGTCGACACTCATCCAGACCGTCAAAGATGAACACAACCTCTTCAAACCGGCAGATTCCTGCTTCTTTGGTTTCACAAAGAAGTAATCAACAAGTTCCACCAAGCTGAACTTTCTCTCTTTTAGCACATTCAGCTCTCTGAAGGTGAATGGGAATATGAACTGGACGTCCTGGTTGGCTTTGCCTTCAGCCCAGTCCAGAGTGAACTTCTGTGTTAAGACTGTTTTCCCGATGCCAGCCACTCCCTTTGTCATCACGGTTCGGATTGGTTCATCTCTTCCAGGTGGGGCTTTAAAGATGTCTTCTTGTCTGATTGTTGTTTCTGGTCTGTCTGGTTTCCTGGATGCTGTTTCAATCTGTCTGACCTCATGTTCATCATTGACCTCTGCAGCCCCTCCCTCCATGAGGTAGATCTCTGTGAACATCTGATTCAGAAGGGTTGGGTTTCCTTCTTTAGCAATCCCCTCAAACATACACTGGAACGTCTTCTGCTGGTTAGATTTGAGTTTACGCTTACAAACTCCACAATGACTTCCTGAATGAACACACAACAAAGAAGATCATTCAGACTTAGAACATGATTTATCATTTCCTCAGAGAACGAGTACATAAATATATTTTGTAAAATGTTTTGAGACAAATATCCCGTTCATCCAGCATGTTAACTCTTTAGAGAAACCCTCTTACTGCTTTGCAGACGGTCAGCCAGCTCCTCCTGCTTCATTCTCCTCAGGAAGTGCAGTGTGATCTTCAGAAATGCCTCTCTGCTGCTCCTCCTCTGCTCTTCATCCTCACAGTTCAACACCTCCTCATCCTCCCTCTCACTCTTTAAGCATTCTGGGTAACTTGGACTCAGAACCTTCTGGATCTTCTTCAGCTCGTTCTTCACAAAAGTGACAATGTCGTCCTCCAGCAGCTGGAACAGAAGATTATATGAACGACCAAATCAAAGTGAAATCAAGGATGCACACATCAGATCCATGTTGGACAGAAAAGATGTAAAAAATAGTTGTTGTACATATACAGACCATAAAGATGGAGTCCAGGAGGGTTTGATGCTGCTGGGCAGGCTGACCACTGGGACCCTCTGAGCTCACCTGGTCCACTCTGTGGAGGAATCAGGAAGAATTAGCTCACATCATGTCTGTCCACACAGAGACACACACAAGGTAAAGGTCCATTAAGTGATGTTTGGATGTTAACAGTGAATTAGAGGACTCCCTGTAGTGGTCCACCTTTACTAGTCCTGCTGCGTATCAGTTTGAAATCCTCACCTTTGATCAACAGAGTGGCGTCCATCTTTGAAGCATAAAGGTTCACCCATAGACGCGTCACTCTTCATGGACACACAGCTGGGTTCAGGTTCTTCCAGATTCCTCCAGATAAAACACAAGATGAATTCTGCACTGCACCCACAACACACTGAGACCAAACCTGTCAGTGGTGTATTACACCTACTGTACAGTATAGTTGTATCCAGGAAGGTCTTGTTAACATTGTGTATGATCCATGATCAGTATTTAATTTAGACATGTTTTAAAGCTGTATTCAGTGCCGTGTGCAGCACAGGCTTGAACATGATGCTGTGGGGGGACCGTGATGGTGGAATAGTAATGCTAATGTCAGATTGGGATCATATATACGAGCACTTCCAGGTGGCAGAACTAGATCAGTAGCCCTCGACAGTGTTGGAGCTACTCAAGATTTGTCTAACCACGTTCTAATACATATGTTTTATTTCCATCAACGTTAGCTAATGTCAGCTCCCAAATGTCCCACCAAACATAGAAATTGAGAGCATTGGTGGCCCGTTGGTCCAGTGCTTTAAACTATTAGCATTTTTCCTTGGTATATATTCTGGACATCACTTTGCACTTGAAATAATATCTAATTTAAAATTCTTGGAATACAGTGCAACAAATGTGTTTAATTACTTACATTATGGACGTGTTACCGAACACAATTTACATTACAGTGAGGACCACAATGGAAATAAATCCTGGAATTTGTGTTTTTATCCTCGACTGAATATGACGTCTGTTCATGTGTAAGGCATTCTTAATACAATGAAATTTAATCAAAAAATATAAAAAATAAAACTACCTACTTTTTGTCATATCCTTGTTTAAAATCAATAAAAAACTCCTTTGAGTCATCACTCTTGATGGACGCACAGCTGGGTCCAGATCTAGGTGTGGGTCTGGGTCCAGGTCCAGGTCCAGGTCCATGTCCGTGCTGCTTCTCTGGGCTGAAACACAACACACACAGAGCTTTGAGTGTGAATGATTATGGATGGATGGTGGAGTGATCTGAGTGGTGGACAGTTAGAGATGGTCCTCTCACCTCTGAGCTTTGGTCTGGCTGTCATGGTCCCCACACAGAGGGGGTTTAGGGAGAGGGACTCCCTCCTCTCTGTCCTCACACTGACTCATAACAGAGTCCACACCTTCATCTGGAGTGGAAACACTGAGAGCAGCAGTCCAATCATTCATCAGCACATCATCACTCATTCATCCCTCACATCATTTCTCCTGGAAAAAAGCCAAATATTATCAGCTTTTTCTGATTGGCTGCTTCTCTCTGAGTCATATCAGTGTCAGTTGAATTCTTTTGGCTCGTTGGACTGTTGCTCAGACTAAAGAAGCAGTTAGAAAACATGATGAACTCTGGGAACTACTGAGGCCTTTTCTCATCACATGATCACATTTCTTTCACTCAACACAGAGAACTGATCAACACATGGATCAATAGAGGTTTGTTATTGGACAGAGAAGATGCTGCTGGTTCTCATTGGTAAGTGGTGAGGGCCAATTAAAGCAGAGGAAGCTGCTCTACGTCTATCAGTCCACTAGATGGCCTCATGGAGCTGTTTGGAGGATTTTACTGCTTCATGGGACTCAGAGCTGGATGTCACCAGAGAATGTCTAATAAAGGGAGAACGTCCACTCTGGGGAAACTTCTGGGTTGGAACAATGGGGCTTAATTGAGAGTGAACAAGCTCTTTGGGTGGCGGCCATTGTTGATCTTGATATTCAGATGAGTCAAGAGAATGAAACCAGAGAAGCTGCAGAAATCAGCTGGAGGAGGTGTAGTTCCTCACAGTGACCACTGGAGGTCCTCCCTCTTACCAATCTCCTCCCCTTGTCTGATCCTCCCTTACTGCTCTCTCTCCTCCTCCTCCCTTCCACCATCTCTCAGCCTCATCTTCCCCTACCTCCTCATCTTCCGCTCCTCCCTCTCTTCATCTATTTCTTCCTCCTCTCTCCCCCCTACCCCCTTATCTTCCCCTCCTCCCTTCCTCCATGTCTTTCTTCCTCCTGTCTCCCCTCCTCCTCCCCTCCTTCCTCTCTCTCTCCTCCCTCCCTCCCTCCCTCCCTGTCTCTCCTCCTCCCTCCCTCCTTCATCTTTCTCTTCCTCTCCCTCCTCCCTCCTGTAAACAGGTTTTCCTTCGTTCCACCACTGACTAAAGCCAACCAACCTTTAGACTGTAATTTTATCTTTGGTTGTTTCTACAGCGAGGACTCGAAGCACACGAGGAATCATGTTTTCAGAACAGCGAGTCTCTTGCTGAGCTCCCCTTTAACACAGAACAGCCTAAACGGGAAAAGTGGCTCCGACAGCTGAATTAATAAAAGATCTACTAAAATCTGCTGATTAATGTTCACCATGAAAATAACACACTCAAAACAGTTCTCATTAAATTAAAATAAAATAGGAAATATTCTACAATAAAATACCATCAAAGACAGACACTGGTTTGAATTTGACAGCTCAACTACAAGTAATATTCTTTTCTTATTAGAAAACATGTAGAAAGATGCAAGATAATACTAGATAGAAAGCTATGTGCCTGTTGAAATGGCTGCTGTCATTAAGGGGGGGGCACTACTTCAACATATCAACAGAAAACCTCCCCAGCGCATTACTCACATTAACACTATTAGGTTTGGATGCCATGGACTTCATCAGTGTGCAGCTGTCTTCTGTCGTCAGCAGGTCTGTGTAGAAAAGGAGCTTCAACTTCAACAGACAAAGTGAAGTGACACAGTTTATTATCATTAATCAGAGTGTGTGTTCGTGTGTGTGTCCTTACTTCCCTATGAAAGTATGCATTCTGACTAGTTGGACCACTAGTGGAGCCAGAAAAAAACTAATGTGGGTGTGCATCTGGGTGTGTCCCATTTGATGCCGTTCCACACATACCGGTAGATTCTCTGGATGCTGCTGAGTTGTTTGATGCGTTTTGGGGTCGAAATATTTGATCCATCTGCACAAAGGTGAATCCAGGCTACTGTATGCAAATTGGGAGCGAGGGACTCGGCTCGCCACCTCTCAAAAACCAAGAAAGAAAATCTTTTAACCCTCATGTTGTCATGTAGTTGGGGGATGGGGAAATGATTTGAAAAACTAGGAGAAAAACTGAAGACAAAGGAAGAAGACTAATGAATCTGAGCTGAAGTTAACCTGACTCAGCAAGAGACTCATAATGAGACAGCAAATTTAAACCAATCAGCATGTTGGATCTTGTCTGGTTTGTCTCCCTCATCTCTGAAAAACTACCATGTGTTCTTTGATGTGATGAGGAAGGAGAGAGGCTAGAGGTCCAGTTGAGAATCAACAAAAGCTTTAATGAAACAGCATGATGAAATGATATGACAAAGACAATAAGACACAAAACATAATAACAGTGCAGCTGACAGGGGACTGGATCCATGCTTCTCCCTGTCAGAGTCCCATTAGATCAATCCTGAATCAATCCAATTCACTACACATGAAATAGAAGATGGTATCAAATGAAATCAGTATTTTAAATGTTCACCGTTTAGCAGGCATTGTTGTCCCACTACAGAACTGATGGACTTCATGTTCAAAGTTAACAAATGTTCATACATTTCCAACTGCTAGCTGCTCATTCATGCATTTTCTGAGAAACTCCAATCCCACTTTCCAAAGTTTCCCATATTTCAAAGGCTCCAGCATTCACACCGACATCTCTTCAGAACCTGCATCCTCCAGATGGAGCCACTGTCTGTTCTGCTACTCAGGGACCGGCACTTTCTCTCCACCATGCAATATCCAAAAATGTTATTGTCATTGTTATGAAATGTTTTCCCAGCCCCTTTCCACAGCGTAAAACTCAAACTTCTGTTTGGTTGATATGTATGTGTAAGCACAGTGTGAGCAATGCTCCAAAGACAAATTCCTCGTATGTGTCCTCATACCTGGCGAATAAAGCCGATTCTGATTCTGGTTTCCAACTTAATTCACTTCTTAAGGAGCCGAGCTTCTACCGTTTTCAGGCCGACACTCAGAAGTAGTGAATGTTTTCTTTTCATCCAGAACTTTCTGGTAATTTTTTTCAGGTAAAAATCCCCCCCCACATTATCCAGTTCCTACAGAATCGGCGTCAATGTATTCATACATTGAGATATTTAAAGTCCCAATCACCACTGCTGAAATCACCTTCTACAAGCTCCCAATTTCAACCCAGTATTATTTACAATGAAGTTATCTTATTTCATTCTACCAATCCCAAAACACACAAATTCCACCACCACAACAAATTATTTAAATCAGGCTTCTGTACAATGTCCTAAGTGGAACTTTTTCCACAATGTGACTATAGGCTATCAAAGGATTTCCTATATTTCTAGACTATGGCCAGGAGAAAAGACTGAGAGGTCTTTCCATGGGACTCACTTCCCCGTGGTAGCAAAGTGAGTTTACCAGGCCCTACTCCCTCCCAGTTGTTACCCTGGCTAAAAAAGTCTTAGTCTCTCCCCCCCCCCCCAGAGACTAAAACTCTGTCGCCATACCTTATCCCTCTTTTTAATGTCATTCAATTCATCAGGATTCTAAACCTGGTGAACTTTCATCAACACTTTCTCCTGTAACCTGGTCGACTCTTTCAAAATCTCTTTCCATTTTTAATGTATCAGGTTAAAACTCGGTTGACTCTTTCACATCTCATAAACAACATTTATACAAGTTTACCCGGTCAACTCTTTCACCAACTAATGACTTGAATTTAACAGGTTTAACCGGCCGTCTCAAATGGACTTCTAAATCAAGGCACGCCACTCAAACGCTAGATCCCCGGGTCTCCCGTCCCGGTCGGCCTAGGACCCTCTTTCTGACTTTTAAGCTCCACACATACAGTACCAGAATAATGCAATCATACAGACAATTTCTCAGAACTGCTCTGACTTATCACCTTCAACACTTTCAATGGGGTATTCAATTTTGAACACACAACAGTGATGCTAAAGCTGACAAACAATCCAGTTTCTTGTGTTCTTTCAGTATATTACAGTTTAGGTTTTACTACTGTCTCTAACATGAAATCAGACAAATCCCAGTAACATGGTTAATGAAATGAGGAAAAAATACAAAGTGGAGACATCACATATACACATACTGTCCATCATCTGTCGTTCAATCTAGCTAAACAATAAAGAAAAATTATATTATATATATTTACAATATTTGTTAATTAACATCAAGCTAAACTATATGCTAGCATCATATGCTAAGTTATGTTACTCATTTTCTTCACTCTCGTAGTTGTGGACATAACTTCATACGATCCACTTTAAAGTTTTCTCCCGTTTCCTGATGGGTGCAGGTGAAAGTCTGTCGACCATTCTGTGCATATTGTTGACATAATAATAAATCAATGGACAGAAAGGGGAAATAAACCATGTTACAGAGCAGCCGCCCACAGCAGACGTTCTAACATAAAGTGAACGCACATTCAATGGGGCGGGGGTCATTTCATTGGTCAACACTACAGCTGGCATCCTATTTAAAAGAAAGGCTCCGAGGCACTCTTCTTGGGAAACAATTAAAAAGCCTTTATTGCAATGGCTATTTCATATCAAAATCTTACATTACAAATAGAACTGGGTAGCAACCCACGCGTATCGGCACAAAATGGCTCCTTTGTTAACATCATGACTACAAACGTCTGACGATTGGAAACACCTGAGAACACAGCCAGGGAGCTCAAAGGTGACGAAAGCAAAGTATACTCACTAGATTTCTCTACAAAATATATATGTCAAGTTATGGAGTTCCCACCCCGGCTCTTTGGCCAAACTTTAAAAAGGCTTATTTAAGGACTGAAGGACTCAAGGGACAACTCAAATATCTTCTGATTTCTTTATTTAATTCCAGTTTAGTGTGTTTAACATGGATTTCAGTTCATAGGTGATGGTATGTATAAGCAGTAGAAAAATTACCAATAGGTTGATAACCTTTAAAAGAAAAAACCCAAAAGGAAATTTCCATTACTCTAAGTAAGGACATTTTCAAATTAATTTTCATTGCAGTCATCGTTAGCACATTATGAATAGCAATATAAGGAGAAACTTCTCCCAGCAACATCAGACAAACACAGATAACCTCAAGTTCAATATGGTATTAGTATATTAACTGAGAACTATAAATTTCCAATAAGATATGAATCCGTCTTCCATTAGATTGCCATCAATCATTGTTTCTCAAACAACACAGGACTTTCACCGAGGAGACCGGGGATCGTGTCCCGTTCTTCTTTTCCTGAACCTAACCCGTTGTTGTCCCGCCCACCCACAACCTTTTCCTTAACTTAAGAGGCCGTGTCAATTTTAAGGAACTCTTCCTGTAAACAAAAGTAATTTTATCGGTTGGCTTGTTTTTAAATCTGCAGAGAACTAACCAGTTGTGGACGACTAAACAAGTGAAAGTTTGGGATTGGGTGTGAAAAGGAGCGTAGAGATAGATGGGCTCCAAGGGTGAAATTGACATGGGATTTATAGGCACAAATTCTTCATGTTTGGTCTGTAGTGTTTGATGGTGAACTGACTGAACTTTGTTTTCAGCAGCTGATCTTCAGTCAGGGTTTCTGTCCCAGGAGAGACTCTCAGTCCTGCAGAGGACACAGAGACACTGAGGAACCAGAACAGACCCCAAACCCAGGATAGAGAGGCTGAGTGAATGTGGTGTTGAAGGTGTGGAGGTGGATCAGTGAGTCAGAGAAGACTGTGTAGAAGGACAGAGAGCCAGCAGGAACGTCCACATACACTGCTACTCTGTTAGAGACAGAGGAGGACGTGAGGTCTGTTACTAAGTTATTGTGACCGACAGAGTAGCGATCATCATAGCAGATCAGACTCCAGGACTGATCGTTATATCCAAACACACAGTCTTTACTGCTTCCTCTCCTTCTGATTCCTCTGTAACTCACTGCTATAGAAACCCATCCTCTCCTCTGGACCTCCCAGTAACAGCGACCAGTCAGACCATCTCTACACAGCAGCTGAGGCCAGCACTCAAACCTCTCTGGATGATCAGGATATGACTGATCCTCTCCCAAATATGTCACCTTCCTGTTGTTGTCAGACAGTTTGAGTCCTCTGTGTAATGTGTTTGTGTCCAGTTCCAGTTCACAGACATCTGATGGAGAGAACAAGATATTCAGAATTCAGTAATATTGTGCTGTATTTCCTTGTGTGGAATAAAAGAGAGAAAGAGAGAAATAGAGGGAGAGCCAGAAAGAGAGAGAGGGGGAAGTCGCAAGTCGTCCCCAACAACCCGGGAGCGCATGAAAGTGGAACCCAAAGTGAAACGGCGGGGGGGGCAAACGTCAGGAAATATGGAGAGGCGCACATAACAGTATGGATTAATAGCATAATGACCCCGAACGACTCTGGGCTTCTAGGCTGGATACAAAACCTTCTGTAAGGGATGGGAAGACAACAAAGACATCGGCAGAACGGGGCCGCTGTTAGCTTTTAGCTCCAAAAGACAGTATGTTTCTACTAGTTATATTATTAAGTTATACATTTTTTAATCATAAGTATGTTTCTACTAGTTATATCATTAAGTTATAAAATTATGAATCAGAAGTGCCGTTTGGCGTCACGTACAACGCACTCGACCTCAGAAGGGATAAAATGGCCCAAAATGGTTTACGTTGATTAAAGCGCCCCCTGATGGCCTATCTTTACCAAATTTGGTACAGAGCCTCCGAGCAGCATGTCAAACAATCATCACATGTTTGGTATTGATAGCATTTACTGTGGCAGAGATATTGCAATTGCAATGAGTTTTTAGACAAAACCAATAAACATGGATTATAGCGCCCCCTAATGGCCAATCTTTACCAAATTTGGTACAGAGCATCGTGGAGGCATGGTGAACACTACCCACCAGTTATGTGTTGATCTAATTAAATAATAATAATAATTGCAATTTAATTTGGCCGAGATATGATATGTTTTTGTTAGTTTGCTACAGAAAGTTTGGTCATAAAATGCGCATATGTTAACGTAGCAAAATTCTGTGAATAACTTTTTGTACTGGCCATCTGTAAATGATCAGTGGCACGGCCTAGCACAAGTTAAAAAAAGTTGGTTTCGCATTTATTGTGAAAAGAATTGTGATCAGAAATGGGCGTGGCCTATATCAGGAGATTCAGTGACACTTGAATCTAAAGATTTTTAATGTGTGATGTGAATTGGGGAGTTACAGGCAAAAACATGTTTGACGTCATTGTAGGGCCACATGTGTAATATTTGGTAAGTCAGGTCAGCTACCCTTTGTACATCTACCCTGTTAATTTCAAGTAAATCACTTTAGTGTCAGTGGTTAATCCAAACGTGGGCCCATAGGCCACTCCTACTTCAACCAATCAGTATCCCACTGTAAGGACCGCCTCAAGATTGGCCCTAGATGGTACCTATCAAATTTTATAAAGTTCAGATGAGCGGTTCATGAGAAATAAACTGTTTGTGTTTGTAGCGCCCCCTAGTAGCCAATTTCTTGTGAAATTTGTTTTAGAGCCTCGGAGAGTCATAGCAAGGGAAATTCTAAAGTTTGGCTTTGACAGCTTTTATTTTGGCCGAGATATGGCAAAGTCTGTGTTTTCATAGTTAGCTACTGTAATGGAAAATTACATTTAACCAATGATTTTCATATTAATTTTTCATAATAAGATCTCCAATGCCTCTGAGAGTGTATGACTTCTGTATCTGTCCTCAGTGTGATCTTCTTGTAAGAGACAGCTTGATATGGTATGACTTTGCATTTGTCCTCCAAGGACAAATAGCCTAAGGTCTGACAGAAACAGTTGCCTAGAACAAAGAGACAAGATGTTCTTTCTCAGCTAAGATAGAATGACCGGTCAAGAAACGTGACGCATGAGGGGCAGATTCAGAAATACGTAAGAGCTCCAACTGTCTGCCTGAGGTCCACTAATCGTTATGTTTAAGATTAAACTCTTTTCCAAACAAGGTTTAATTTTTTCCTCTGGGGGCACTGGATATAAAGAAGTGTATTACTGATTGTATTCACACAGAACTGTTGTCACTCTGTAACTTTGTGCATTGTGAGAGCTGTTCTTGTCATTTTGATTGTTCTCTGCAAAAAACAATTAAACTTTCACCAGAGACTAAACTTTGATTCAGTTTGCAGCCTGTCTTTATTCTGTTTCAACAGAGTCTCACTTCCAACCAAATTCCTCCCTCGCTGTACAAGAAACTTCCACCACACTACACAAATTTGTTTACACTTTCCATTCTATAAAACTTTTTGTCAAGTCGGTCTGGAGATGATATACACCAAGTTTTGTGCAGATCCATTGCACGGTCTACAAGGAGTTTGAAAAAGTTGATTTTCAATAAATAAGTCTAGGCGGAAATGGACGTGGCCTATATCACAAGATTTAGTTGATTTCCTCCTTCAATCCAATACACTTTATTTATATAGCACAATTTTTACAAAAAAGGTTTGAGAGAGAGGGAGAGAAGGAGACAAAGACAGAGGCAGAGAGAGAGGGAGAGAAGGAGGGTGGGGAAGAAATAGCGGGAAAGGGAGAGAGAAAGGAAGGGAGACAGAGAGGGAGAGGGAGAAAGATAGAGAGAGAGAGTTAAAAATAAAATAAAATAAAATAAAAGCAGGTTTTCAGTGACCAGGGCCAGATGTGAAAAACTCTAGCTGGGTCTCAAACTTTAAACACACTCACACTTCCTCAGACCAGGTCTCAGTCTCTGTGGTCCACCATGGTCCGTCCTGCAGGAAGAAACAAAGTCGAAATCAACTTCATACACCTTAACTCACGGTGTGAGGCCTTACACCCCCACCCACACGATGAATAACAATAATATGTAATGTCCACATTCGTCTATACAGCACATGTATTACTTTTATTTGGGAGATATTACGGTGACTTGTCCCTCTATCTGGGCTCAGCCTACACACATCTCTCTCTCCTCTTTCAATGTACATGTGACACTTATTCACCTCACTTAAGCCTACTTGGGTCTGTCAGAGTGTGAGTGTTTAGGCTACCCACCCAATCACAAGTTAGAAACACCATTCATGTTCTGCCTTTTTTATCATTGGCTATTGGCACATTTTCTTAACTCTTGTTTGGGTTGACTGAGCCGATTCTTGTTCCTTTCTATCACTGGTTTTAGAAAACGGACAGAAAATTTGAAAATTGCTCAAACCCTCAATTAAACTTGAACCCGCCAGAGTTCTTCAGTTAGAGACAGAGGAACAGGGTTGTCCATCTGTCCATACCTGAGAGTGTCCAGTCTCCAGTGTGGATCCTTAAGTCCAGCTGACAGCAGCTTCACTCCTGAGTCTCCTGGATGATTGTAGCTCAGGTCCAGCACTCTCAGATGGGAGGGGTTGGAGCGCAGAGCTGACAACAGAGAAGTACAGCCTTCCTCTGAGACCAGACACCCTGAGAGACTACACACACACACACACACACACACACACACACACACACACACACACACACAGTGTAATTCCTGCACAGTATGTTCAACATAGTTGTGATAACCCTCAAATTAAACTGAATACAATTTCAAGTGTGGTAAAGATTAAAAAATAATCAATGTTGTGTCATTTACCAAAACGGCACATTCAAGTCAAGTTTACGTGCTGTGAACCAAGACATACTGTTGAAAAGTTGCTGAGTCAGCTAATCCTTTCAGTGCAATATTGTTACCACATTTAACAGCATAAGGAAAATGTTAAATTTGCTTTTTTAAAGAGCAGTACACTAACCTGAGAGTTTCCAGTCTGCAGTGTGGACTCTTCAGTCCAGCTGATACCAGCTCTACTCCTGAATCTTGCAGGTTGTTGTTACTCAGGTCCAGCTCTCTTAGACTAGGAGACTGGGAGCTGAGAACTGAGGGCAGAGCTTCACAGCTTCTTTCTGACAGGTTACAGCCACTTAGTCTGAAATCAATCAGATAATAAGTTTATTCAATTATTAATATAAAAAAATAACAGATCAGAGGGTCATCCTTTTCAAATAGTGGGATACTACCCGGAGAGTCTAACAGGTATTCTCACAGGTAGACACATTAATATGCATATAAGAGTACACTCACCTGAGAGTTTCAAGTGTACAGTGTGGACTGTTTAGTCCAGGAGACACCAGCTCCAGTCCTGAATCCTGAAGGTTGTTGTTACTCAGGTCCAGCTCTCTCAGACTAGAGAACTGGGAGGTGAGAACTGAGGACAGAGCTTCACAGCTTCTCTCTGACAGGTAACAGCCACTCAGTCTGAAAATAATATTCAGCCAGTCCATTTTATTATTAACTTCGCCAGCACGGTCCTGCTGACGGAACGTTTTCTCCATTTTAGGAGACAACATTTTCTTCACTCATAAATTGCAAGCATTAAATCTTCATAAACACGCTCATGCAGCACCTCATTAGAAAGTTTAAAGTCTCATGATTCCATTAAGCCCACACACTTCGTTATGAAGTAAAGAAACACAGAAAGATTCGGCACCGTTTCTGTCTAAAGTCAAGCGTGCATCCCTACCTGTTTCCTCGTGTCTTTATACACAGCGGTGAAAGATTGCCATAAACTTTTTTTCCTACACCGCCAACAGTTCAAAGAATAAGTACATCCAATCCTTTTAATCCAAAACGAGCTGGTCCCCTCACAATCTTGTAGATTCTGGCCGAGTTTCCTTTTAAACAAAGCTGAACAGTCCATAATGTTTGGATTTTGATCGCTCCTGCCGTCTGCCCTGAGGCTGCCACACTGTATCTTTTTAGACAGCCGAATAGGCTGAATCCTAAGGAATTGAGTGACAGCTTTTTTCAGCCAATCCATTTACTGTAACCCGAGTTATCCCTTATGGAAGCCAATCAAGTCGCAGGGTTTACAGAGGAGGAACCTGGGAAAGATTGACAGCTATTCCATCCAATTACAACTAAATGTTATGAAACCAGCCTCCCTGTGTAGCCAATAAGAAGACAAGTTGATTGATACCTAACTTGACCAGAAAATATTTACCCTGTGATGGCTCCAGCTGTGTCAAAGCAAAAATAAGGCCTTCTTACGGCATTTGACCCTTTCATTAAATTATAATAACTTATTTCTATAAATTTACGTATGTAGTTATTTCAGGTATGTGTGTGAGTGATATGGATGTGTTTTGGTATTTCTGAAGTTTTATATTTTGCACTTTTTTGGCTTTTTTAGAAATAAGAAAAACGCACAGACATATCTGTAGAAATAAATTCATATAAAAGCAATTTTAAAAATTATTTTTTCTGTTTTAAGTTGAAACGTGTGGCTATGGTACTATTTTTGTATATAGCCCATGTAATATGCTTACAGTTGTGTTTTTTTATAATTTTACAGATGATTTCCTTGGACGGAAATAGAAATTCTATATTCTAACCTCTTTAGCTCTGTGTCAGTAAGAGCTAGTGTCACACTGACACTAGAAACAAAAAATGAGTCTGTTATCTTCCCAATGACCTCAGGATCATCCCAGAGGGCAAAAGGATGTGAGAACTGCATCACTTTTTTGGGGGTAAAAATTTAGGCAAGAAAAGCATGTATTTTCAAGTGTTTCTAAAGAGGTTAATAAAATAAGAAAAAGAAAGAACTAAAGTGGTCATAATTTTCAAATAACAGTACACTAATCTGAGAATTTCCAATGTACAATGAGGACTCTTCAGTCCAACTGACACTAGCTCCACTCCTGAATCCTGCAGGTTGTTTTTACTCAGGTCCAAATATCTCAGACTAGAAGACTGGGAGCTGAGAACTGAGGACAGAGCTTCACAGCTTCTCTCTGACAGCTCACAGCCATTCAGTCTGAAGATAAAAAATAGAAATGACAAAAAGATTACAGATACTTTTTTGAGAATGAGGAAAACTCCATTTAATCTGAATAGCTGAGTGTGCACGTACAGAGCTTTGTTGGAAGCTTTGACCACTGGCAGCAGCCTCAGAAGAGCTTCTTCTGAAGCAGAGTATTTCTTCAGGTCAAACACGTCCAGATCGTCTTCTGATGACAGTAAGATGAAGACCAGAGCTGACCACTGAGCAGGAGACAGTTTATCTGTGGAGAGACTTCCTGAACTCAGGGACTGTTGGATCTCCTCCACTAGAGAACCATCATTCAGTTCATTCAGACAGTGGAACAGATTGATGCTTCTCTCTGCAGACAGATTCTCACTGATCTTCTTCTTGATGTACTCAACTGTTTTCTGATTGGTCTTTGAGCTACTTCCTTTCTGTGTCAGCAGACCTCGTAGGAGACTCTGATTTGTTTGCAGTGAAAGACCCAGGAGGAAGCAAGTCCAGGTGTCCATTTGGACTTTGTAAGGCCTTGTCCACAGCACTCTGGTAGAAACTTGTTTTGTCTCTGAAGACTCTAGACAGCTTGGAGTTTTTTTGTTCTTCTGCCAGCAGGTTGACTCCAGAGTTGATGAAAGTCAGATGGACATGAAGAGCAGCTAGAAACTCCTGAACACTCAGATGGACGAAGCTGAACACCTTGTCCTGGTACAGTCCGCTCTCCTCTTTAAAGATCTGTGTGAACACTCCTGAACACACTGAAGCTGCTCTGATATCGATGCCACACTCTGTCAGGTCTGATTCATAGAAGATTAGGTTCCCTTTCTGCAGCTGCTCAAAAGCAAGTTTTCCCAGAGACTCGATCATCTTCCTGTTCTCTGGACTCCAGTGTGGACCTGTCTCAGCTCCTCCATCATACTTGATGTTCTTCACTTTGGCCTGAACCACCAGGAAGTGAATGTACATTTCAGTCAGGGTCTTGGGCAGATCTCCTCCCTCTCTGGTCTCCAACATGTCCTCCAGAACTGTAGCAGTGATCCAGCAGAAGACTGGGATGTGGCACATGATGTAGAGGCTTCTTGATTTCTTGATGTGGGAGATGATCCTGCTGGCCTGCTGCTCATCTCTGAATCTCTTCCTGAAGTACTCCTCCTTCTGTGGGTCAGTGAATCCTCTGATATCTGTCACCATGTCAACACATCCAGGAGGGATTTGATTGGCTGCTGCAGGTCGTGTGGTTATCCAGAGGTGAGCAGAGGGAAGCAGTTTCCCCTTGATGAGGTTTGTCAGCAGCACATCCACTGAGCTGGACTCTATAACATCAGTCAGGATCTCAGTGTTGAGGAAGTCCAGAGGAAGTCGACACTCATCCAGACCGTCAAAGATGAACACAACCTCTTCAAACCGGCAGATTCCTGCTTCTTTGGTTTCACTAAAGAAGTAATCAACAAGTTCCACCAAGCTGAACTTTCTCTCTTTCAGCACATTCAGCTCTCTGAAGGTGAATGGGAATATGAACTGGATGTCCTGGTTGGCTTTGCCTTCAGCCCAGTCCAGAGTGAACTTCTGTGTTAAGACTGTTTTCCCGATGCCAGCCACTCCCTTTGTCATCATGGTTCTGACTGGTTCATCTCTTCCAGGTGGGGCTTTAAAGATGTCTTCTTGTCTGATTGTTGTTTCTGGTCTGTCTGGTTTCCAGGATGCTGTTTCACTCTGTCTGACCTCATGTTCATCATTGACCTCTGCAGCCCCTCCCTTCATGAGGTAGATCTCTGTGAACATCTGATTCAGAAGGGTTGGGTTTCCTTCTTTAGCAATCCCCTCAAACATACACTGGAACGTCTTCTGCTGGTTAGATTTGAGTTTACGCTTACAAACTCCACAATGACTTCCTGAATGAACACACAACAAAGAAGATCATTCAGACATAGAACATGATTTATCATTTCCTCAGAGAACGAGTACATAAATATATTTTGTAAAATGTTTTGAGACAAATATCCCGTTCATCCAGCATGTTAACTCTTTAGAGAAACCCTCTTACTGCTTTGCAGACGGTCAGCCAGCTCCTCCTGCTTCATTCTCCTCAGGAAGTGCAGTGTGATCTTCAGAAATGCCTCTCTGCTGCTCCTCCTCTGCTCTTCATCCTCACAGTTCAACACCTCCTCATCCTCCCTCTCACTCTTTAAGCATTCTGGGTAACTTGGACTCAGAACCTTCTGGATCTTCTGCAGCTCATTCTTCACAAAAGTGACAATGTCGTCCTCCAGCAGCTGGAACAGAAGATTATATGAAGGACCAAATCAAAGTGAAATCATGGAAGCACACATCAGATCCATGTTGGACAGAATAGATGTAAAAAATAGTTGTTGTCCATATACAGACCATAAAGATGGAGTCCAGGAGGGTTTGATGCTGCTGGGCAGGCTGACCACTGGGACCCTCTGAGCTCTCTTGGTCCACTCTGTGGAGGAATCAGGAAGAATTAGCTCACATCATGTCTGTCCACTAAGAGACACACACAAGGTAAAGGTCCATTAAGTGATGTTTGGATGTTAACAGTGAATTAGAGGACTCCCTGTAGTGGTCCACCTTTACTAGTCCTGCTGCGTATCAGTTTGAAATCCTCACCTTTGATCAACAGAGTGGCGTCCATCTTTGAAGCACAAAGGTTCACCCATAGACCCGTCACTCTTCATGGACACACAGCTGGGTTCAGGTTCTTCCAGATTCCTCCAGATGAAACACAAGATAAATTCTGCACTGCACCCACAACACACTGAAACCAAACCTGTCAGCGGTGTATTACACCTACTGTACAGTATAGTTGTATCCAGGAAGGTCTTGTTAACATTGTGTAAGATCCACATGAAGCTAAAGCTGTGGGGTGGACCGTGATGGTGGAATAGGAATGCTAATGTCAGATTGAGATAATATGTACGAGCACTTCCAGGTGGCAGAACTAGATCGGTAGCCCTCAACAGTGTTGTAGCTACTCAAGATTTGTCTATCCACGTTCTAATACATATGTTTTATTTCCATCAACGTTAGCAAATGTCAGCTCCCAAATGTCCCACCAAACATAGAAATTGAGAGCATTGGTGGCCCTTTGGTCCAGTGCTTTAAACTATTAGCATCTTTCCTTGGTATATATTCTGGACATAACTCTGCACTTTACTGATTTTTGCTCTTGTGGTTAGAAGCTTAGTGACATTTAGTTGTAACGGTCCCGATACTCAGTGAAATTAAAATTAGTAGGTTATTTAAGGAAAATTCTTTGTGAAATAATATCTAAATTAAATTGTTTGAATACAACGCAAAACTTTTTTTTTTTTTTATTATTGACATGAATGTGTTACTGAACACAATTTACAATCACATTGATGACCACAATGGAAATAAGTCCTAAATTTATTGTGTTTTTATCCTCGATTGAATATGATGTCTGTTTATGTGTAAGGCATTCTTACAATTTCTATCTAATTCTAATTCTAGCAATTAAATTAATCAAATAATATAAAAATAAAACTACTTACTTTTTGCCATATCTTTGTTTAAAATCAATAACAAGGTCCTTTAAGTCGTCACTCTTGAAGGACACACAGCTGGGTCCAGGTCCAGATTCAGGTCCAAGACCAGGTCCAGGTCCGTGCTGCTTCTCTGGTCTGAAACACAAAACACACAGAGCTTTGAGTGTGAATGATGATGGATGGATGGGTGGACAGTTAGAGAAGGTCCTCTCACCTCTGAGCTTTGGTCTGCCTGTCATGGTCCCCACACAGAGGGGGTTTAGGGGGAGGGATTCCCTCCTCTCTGTCCTCATACTGACTCATAGCAGAGTCCACACCTTCATCTGGAGTGGAAACACTGAGAGCAGCAGTCCAATCATTCATCAGCACATCATCACTCATTCATCCCTCACATCATTACTCCTGGAAAAAAGCCAAATATCAGCAGCTGTCCTCTGATTGGCTGCTTCTCTCTGAGTCATATCAGTGTCAGTTGAATCCTTTTGGCTCGTTGGACTGATGCTCAGACTAAAGAAGCAGTTAGAAAAGATTAGATTAGATTAGATTATACTTTATTCATCCCACAACAAGGAAATTTCCTTATTACAGCAGCAGCATTTTCTTCAATAACAGCAAAAAAATAAATATCGATAATAAAGATAAACAGAAAGTGTGTGGTGTAGATGGGAGAAAAAAAGGAACAGAAACTACAACATTATCAGGTAGTGCAGGTGTCGTAGAGTCTGACAGCGGCCATGATGAAGGACCTGCGGTACCTCTCCTTCTTACACCATGGGTGTATCAGTCTGCTGCTGAAGGAGCACCTCAGGGACCCCACAGTGTCATGTAGGGGGTGGGAGGTGTTGCAAAACATGATGAACTCTGATAGAACTGATCAAGACATGGATCAATAGAGGTTTGTTATTGGACAGAGAAGATGCTGCTGGTTCTCATTGGTCAGTGGTGAGGACGAATCAGAGCAGAGGAAGCTGCCACCAGATGCTCTACTTCTATCAGTCCACTAGATGGCCTCCTGGAGCTGTTTGGAGGATTTTACTGCTTCATGGGACTCAGAGCTGGATGTCACCAGAGAATCTCTAATAAAGGGAGAACGTCCACTCTAAGGAAACTTCCGGGTTGGTACAATGGGGCTTAATAGGGAGTAAGATAGGGAGTGAACAGGCTCTCCGGAGACGGCTCTGATGTCACTTTGGGTGACGGCCATCTTTTGAACGGAGGTCCTCACTCTTACTAATTTCCTCTTCCTGCCTGATCCCCCCTTCCTCCTCTCTCTTCTCCTCCTCCATTCATCTCCCTCAGCCTCCCCTCCCTCCTCATCTTCCCCTCCTCCCTTTCTTCCTCCTCTCTCTTCCCTTCCTCCCTGTCTCTCCTCCTCCCTCCTCTCCCTTCCTCCTTCCTCTACTCCTCCTACCCTTCACCATGTCTTTCTTCCTCCTCTCCTCTCCTCCATCTCTCTCTTCCCCTCCCTCCTGTAAACAGGTTTTCCTTCGTTCCACCACTGACTAAATCCAACCAACCTTTAGACTGTAATTTGACCTTTGGTTGTTTCTACAGCGAGGACTCGAAGCACACGAGGAATCATGTTTTCAGAACAGCGTGTCTCTTGCTTAGCTCCTCTTTAACACAGAACAGCCTAAAGGAGAAAAGTGGCTCCAACAGCTGAATTAATAAAAGATCTACTACAATCTGCTGATTAATGTGCACCATGAAAATAACACACTCAAAACAGTTCTCATTAAATTACAATAAAATAGAAAATATTCTACAATAAAATACCATCATACACAGACACTGGTTGGAATTTGACAGCTCAACTACAAGTAATATTCTTTTCTTATTAGAAAACATGTAGAAAGGTGCAAGATAATACTAGATAGAAAGCTATGTGCCTGTTGAAATGGCTGCTGTCATTAAGGGGGGGCCACTACTTCAACATATAAACAGAAAACTTCCCCAGCTCATTACTCACATTAACACTATTAGGTTTTGGATTCCAGGTTTTCTGACATGTGTTTCAACATGAAAATGAGCCATTATCTAATGCTAAATTTTGGTGAATATAGGAGAAATCTACAGACAAATGGACAAAGTGGAATCAGATAAATGGTTTCTCTCCACTCGTTTGAAAGAAGACATGTTGTGGAAGATAAAAAAAGCCCAAACTCTACTCCAAGGTGCTGACCAATGAGAGAAAACATGAACACAAACACATCCAACCACTAGAGAAAGTTGGGTCAAATAAAGAGGGAAAGGATTGAGGATTGATAATAGCAGGTGAGATTTTATCCTCAGCTGTTTTCTCTCAGTGTTGAACCCCCCCCCCCCTGGCCTAACAGACTCCAGATCAGACTCAACTCTCCTCCTTCTCCTTCATCTGGACTTCTCTCTGCCCGCTCACACAGGCGGCCATCTTGTCTCCCAGCTTTAAACAATCACACATTCACCATCAATTCAACCGTTTCTCCAACCACAACAATCAAAGACGTCATCTCGACCAATCACAACTCCACTTACTGAACTTTCAGCCATGGACTTCATCAGTGTGCAGCTGTCTTCTGTCCTCAGCAGGTCTGTGTAGAAAAGGAGCTTCACCTTCAACAGACAAAGTGAAGTGACGCAGTTTCTCATCATTAACCAGAGGGTGTGTGTGTTTGTGTGTGTGTGTGTGTGTGCGTGTCCTTGCTTCATTAATAAAGTATGCATTCTGACTGGTTGGACCACTAGTGGAGCCAGAAAAAGCTAATGTGGGTGTGCATCAGAAAAACTGGGTGTGTCCTATTTGATGCCGTTCCACCCCCACATATACCTGTAGATTCTGTGGATGCTGCTGAGTGGTTTGATGCTTTTTGGGGTCGAAATATTTGATACATCTGCATAAAGGTGAATCCAGGCTACTGTATGCAAATGAGGAGCGACGGACTCTGCTCGCCCCCTCTCAAAAACCAAGAAAGAAAATCTTTTAACCCTCATGTTGTCCTATATCAATGTTCTTTTAATTCCCCAAAATAACATAATTGATTCCACACAGCGCTCTTTGCCAAGTACAAATCTCTACTTTCATTAATTTGGGGCGTCTTATTCAATTTTATAGCATTTGAAAACAAATTGAGTGTTTTTGAAATAGTATTGAGTAAAAGTTGACATATTCCAGTCTGTAATTATCATCAACATCCATTCCTTTAATTTTAGTCTAAATAATTCCTAATTTCTGCTTTCTAACACAAACATCAGGTATAATTTCCTAAAATGAGGTTTATTGACCATGAATTCGAAAATAACTGTAAAACTAAGTTAATAAGTTGGTGTTACGTAGTGTTAAAAACGTCAAAAAAGTGAAAAACATTGAAAAAAGTTAAAGGGGTGATAGAATGCAAAACTGATTTTACCTTGTCATAGGTGAATAACGACAGTTTAGTGGGTAAATAGGACATATAGAAGCTTTAAATCCCATTGACATGCCTTTCCTCTGAAAATCCCACATTTTGAAACTGCCGCTGAAACGGGCGAATCCCAACAAAGCCAAAAGATGACGTCAGGATCTCAGAACCATTAGCTTTGTCACGCCCATGGACGTATAAGGAGAACGGTCCAGCCCTAACATTTACACACAGGCCACTGACCTGAGACCACTCCTATGCAGCTAGCGTTAGGTCGATTAGATGTCCGACTGAGAACGCTGCTCCTGTACTCTGACGGATTTACTAAGAAGAAAGTTTGGAATATTTTCCAGGATATGACAATGAACCAGGGTCGTAAATGCAGAGTTCCAGGCTGTACAAGGAACGGAGACACTTCTCATAGCTAGTCTTCCCAAGGAAGCAACCACTCGACGGACATGGCTGCTGTTTATAAGGAGATCCCAGGGAACTTTTTCCCCAAAGACAGTTTTCAAAACTTCGGACAATTTAAAGCAGGATTTGCTAAGCTGCGGTTGCTGTTCCGACTGTCTGGTCATCCCAACATCAAGCTGTAAGTAGGATTTCATCGCTAACAGTAACATTAGCAATGCTAATGTATCCTGTAGCTAGCATAGGCTGAATGTGTGTTGATAACTGTAATGACAAAGGGGCTAACGTTTCATTTTCCTAACTGTTCCATTCGAATAAATACCCTGTGTTGTCATGTAGCTCCATCTATAGTTCACCATGCATGTTGGTCCACTTTGGTAGGTTAATTTTTATTGTATTTCAGCAAGAAAGCTAACTGCAGCTGAGTAGAATCATGATAGTTTGGTTGCTAGCTAGCGCTAAGCTGTAACGTTACTCAGCTAGCTAGCTATATTATCCCGTTAGCTTCGCCAACAGAACTAGAAACGTTATCATTTCATATGATATCGAGTCAATCTCGTGAAAACGGTGTGTATATAGACTGCAATGTATTGATTTGCAGTTTTTTTTTATTTCAGAGCACATCACAAGAAAGTCAAGACACGAAAGATGCAGCTTGCTAAACAGATGGTCCGAGTGTGTCGTCTCGGGGGACACAACTGTCTCATAAGACATCAAGACCTCACATATCATACAAGGTAACCTTTCTAATTATTCTTACAAAACCAGACGTTTTATGGTGTTTGTGTAGCATTGTGACTGGGTAGCATTTAGCAGAGCAGTGTTATCTAACAATGTTACCATTATGAGTGACTTTTATCAAATATGTGAGCCATTCACAACACATTAGTGAACTATTTATAGTAGGAATAGAACTATTCATCTGGATCATCACTGATTGGTCTGATCTCAATCAATTGCATTTCCTTTTGTGGGGGAGGCTGGTGAAAATAATTTGGACAATGGGCAGGAATGTGTTTGTATACAAAAGGCATGACTGAATGCTAGATTGTGTGTTGACGATGCCTTTTGCAGGTACGTACCCTATGAACTTTGTCATTCAACAAAACAAGTCTTTAGAAAAGGCAAATGTGAATGGGGGACAAATGGTCTGCAGAAACTGGTTTTGTTCAGTGAAGGAGTGAGACACGAGCAATGGTCTAGAGGCATCAGGCCTAATTGCCGGCCATCTAAATGTAAATAATTTCACTTTTAAGCTGCTCCCACTGTAAGACACTTGTAACAGCACTGGTAGGAGTACAGCTTTGGCACAGCTTAGAGGTTTAGCAACTGCTTTTGCTGTCAGTTAACTTGTTAACTTGTGTCTGGTGTGTGTAAAAGGTAATACAGTTATGTTACAAAATTTATGTTTTTTGTTTCAGGTTGTATCTTGCAGCCACAACGGAAGACAGCCAAGGGGAAACTAATGTCCAGACGTGTGTTCCCAAAGGCCAAAAGGGGAGGTTACACCGTCAAAGAAGTGAAGACAGAGCCAACCATTTGTAAGTTTAAATATTTTTTTATTACAAACAAAAAATAAAAATTTGCATCATATAGGCACTAAAAATAACTTTTCACACACTGCAAACAACAAATCTGAATGTGCAATGGTATAGGTGCTAAAAATGACTTTTCACACACAACAGGCTATGTCTTAGACCGGATGAGACCGGTGTTTGAGGAGATCATCCATCACCTCCTTCTTATCTGGAAGCAGTCCGGCAGATTCCTGGGCCCCAGGACCTGTGTGCTCAGCTCGACAGGCACCCAACCCGACATACTGCCCTGAAGCCTCCAGAAACTCCCTCCACGCAGCACGACACAAGAGGGGATCACGACACGAACACTTCTACCAAGAAAACCCAGCACCAGCTCACAAAAGTCCTATAAGCCATGTGTCTGCATGGCCTACAAAGAGAACAGGGTGTAGTGGACAATCACATTTTTTATTTTTTTAAATTTAAGAGTAATGATGATTGTTTTGAAACAAAATAAAGTTTTTAATTTTGTTGTCTTGATAATACTGTGCTTTTGTAATAATGCTGAATCAATAATCAATGGGTATTGTTATAAACATTTTATTTATATACTTGAACTGCTAACCGTGTTATCAAATTGGCCTCACCTTTCCATCCATCTGATTCTCAACTGGCCATGGTCAACTCTGTAAATATTCATTGCATTTTGCAAAGAATATATATTGAGGCACATTTATTGAGGCCCAGCGGATGAAGGCCAGGATGGTGAGTCATACAGGTTATCTCCTCAGGAACCCGGGTCATTCTTTTCATGACCTGTAAAAACAAACAATGAGCTTGTTGTTATTTCATAATGTTGAATGAGCAGAAAGCATAAAGTAGCTTGAGTTAATGTATCTCTAGTTTTATTTAACTGAGGTATTTATTGGCTAAATATATTTTCTCTCTCCTGGGGCATGTGTGCACAGTTTCCACAAGTACACCTGCCAAGGTAAGATACTACATTAGATTACTACATGTTAAGAAGGTAGTAATCTCATAGTCAGATGATCTAATCTGTATGATAGTAGTTCCAAGATAGCATACAAACTGAATAGAAAAAGGCTCCTGTGCAGCTAAATGGACGTGCTGTTGTAAGATAACATTACTACTACGTGGTAAAGAATGTACGTAACTCATAATCACAATCAATCACTATTCAGCAGGAGAGTATACGGTAACAAATGTTACAATGTGACTACGAGACTTTCGTTGTGAGCAGCTCTATGAACTGGCCACTAACTTTTCTGCCAAGTGGACATCTTGACTGAAATTGCGAGGGTACAAGTTTTAAAATATTTGTCCATGTGCAAATTAATAAGTTATGTTGCTTACAATACTAAAACGGGGCTAATACAAAGTTTTCTTAGGCTACAACACTGAAGTGGGAGCATTACACTAGTGTGACAACAAACCTGTAATGTTGAAAAAGCAAGTAAATGCTAAATGACAAAACTTACCAGTCTGAAGAAGTCATTTCCAATCTACTGGCAGGTTGCTCCTCGATATCAGATCCTTCCTCTGATTCAGGCTCAAATAGATACGGTAACCATGCTATCTCCACCTTGGATGTTTTAGTCATGTTTGTGTGCCGCAGCAAAGCTCGTTGCACACCAACCAATCAGCGCGCAGCTTATTTAAATATTCATGAGCAGACCATATAAGGCAGAAAAACTCTCGTTTCAAGCAAGGTCAATTTAACAGGGTGGTATGAGGGCCAAAAAAACAACTAAAGCAACATTTTTAGCCCAACAATTGTTACATACCCTATCAGGAGACCTCAAAGAACAGCGTAATATACTCTATACAACCATTCTATCACCCCTTTAAAGTAGCGGGGGAACAAAGAAAGTGGAACCAATGTGCGGGTATCGGTACACCACGGGGCCCAGGTGACGGACACTTTCCTCCTCTTTGGAGACGAGGATGCCGGTTTGTTTTCTCACTCACTGATGCCGTAATTCTGCTTTCCAGGTTGGTACTCGGTAAAAATGACAACAGACGGTTTCCTTCTGCCGTGTGTCTGGTGTACTGAAGCTGTGGTGGGTTAGTTATGGAGTTTATGATGTGTAAAGGCGAGCTAAAGAGCCGCGTTTGGAACCGCGGGAAACGGTTTCGTAAACAATAGAGCTCGCGGCTAGCTAACAGGTGTGTATCGGGGTGGGATCATAGACAGTTAAAGAAATGGACCAACAGGTCCCGTTGTTGCCATGGAGACCAGTGAAGTCTACTAGAAGCTCTTTCCCGGTGATGCTGAATGTTACTGCGCAGCCTCCAACTGAGCTTGAAGACGTAGATGTGACGTGACAACCTGTCTGAAAGCTGTAAGTCTTCTGGTAGCGGTGCAAGAGAAATCTCAATCATTCCCAATCAGCAGAGACGGAGAGGTAGGTATATGTTAGGAGATAACATAGGCACAGGCTAATTACTGCTAACTAACATGCTAGTTAACATTAACATAGACACAGGCTAATTACTGCTAACTAACATGCTGGTTAACATTAACATAGACACAGGCTAATTACTGCTAACTAACATTCTAGTTAGCATTAACATAGGCACATACTAATTACTGCTAACTAACATGCTAGTTAACATTAACATAGACACAGGGGATTACTGCTAACTAGTGATATTTATTTTGGTAAGGACGAGATTTTTCTGGGAATTTGAGTGGGAATATTTTACCCACTGAAAATGGGTAGTAAAGAAAATGGTGTTCCGGTTCTTAATTGAAGTGAAACATGTTTTAACGAGGGTAATGTTGTTGTTGAGGACTGTTTTATGCTTTTGTGTTTCGGAGAACTTGTAAAACGGACAGAGATTTGTAGACGAGGACGGCGGTTCGTTCTCTCACTCATGACTCCGTGATTCTGCTTTCCAGGGTTTCGCCTAGGAGAGTTAAGTAGTGAACCCAATAAGAAAAATAATTTGTTACCCCGGTTACTCGATTTGAAACCACCCCTTGGGGCAGACGTCAAGCTGGCGACCGGACCAGGAAAGGTGGAGGAAGAGGAGGAGCTTGCAGCAGTAAGGAGGAGAGGAGGAGGAGGAGGAGGAGGAGCAGCAGCAGGAGGAGCAGGATGAGCAGCCTGCAGCAGTGAAGGGGAGAGGAGGAGTATGTGGTGGAGAAGGTTTTGGACTGCAGAGTGGTGAAGGGAAGAGTAGAGTTTCTGCTGAAATGGAAGGGTTTCTCAGAGTAAGTATGAGTCTAGAATCTTAATGCTTGGTGTCTCGGTCCTGAGATACATAAAATATTTACATATTGCAAATAAGTGTCAGCATGGTATCATCCCCTCAGAGTTGAAGGTTTGGTATTTTGACACTATGTTGCAGACCCACAAATAACCTTACAAGATGGAAATAGAAAAATAGATAACCTTAGAATAGAAAAAATGAATAATAGGAATGCTATTAGCGTGAGAATGGATTGTCTAAAAACAAAGTGTGAGGAGATGTCTTCTTTCTGCACTCACCTTTCCAGTGAGGAGAACACATGGGAGCAGCAAGACAACCTGGACCTGGACCTTATCACCGAGTACCTGCAGAAACACGAGGAGACGGAGGAGAAGAAGAAGGAGGGCAAGAGGAAAGGTGTCAGGGAGGAGGAGGCAAGTGAAAGAAAGAGGGTACTCCAGACTGAAGAGTTCCAGAAATCTAATCTCAATATTAATGAATGCACACAGGTTTCACAAATGTCTTTTAGGATTTATGTATTATACCGTAATTCCTCAAAGAAAAAATGGTAGTCAATTAAACTGTGGCCCTCTGATAGTGGTCTGGAGGGAGGGGGGTAATGTACATTTCTACCAATTTAACTCAACAGATCCAACAATATATTCACACTTTGTTTTTCTGGATTATGGTTCTCATGTAAAGTATTTTTTGTGACCAAATTTAGATTTTTGATCTAATTAAGAAACAAAGAGTGCCAACCAATCCCCTGAGTCGGAGAGGCTGATGACCCCTACAGATACTAGATCAAGTTCAACTGGGAGTCAAACACTCCCACAAAGAACCGTAACCATGGTAATGCAGCAGTGAAACTTAGACACAGACATGCTGTGAACGAAGCTTCTGGTTTTTACTTAGCTCGCTCAACCACGGTGCCTAACTAACTCACTCACTCTGTCTGTTGATCTACGAACGCAGATCAATGGACATGCATGTATTGTTGGGGGGGTGTATGAGGCCACCCCCATTTCAACCAATCATTACATCTTTGTATGCAAAACCTTTACATACAGTTGTGTTCAGAATAACCACAGTGTTTTTAAAGAAGTGAATAAGGCTCCAAATCCTTAGAATAGCTTTTAATTCCATAATACCAATGCTTTGGGAACACTGCCCATTCATTTCCAAATCAAAACATGACAAACATTGATCAAGTTTGTGTTCTACCTTTACAGGAAGTGAAGAACAAGGAATATTATCAGTATTTGCATTTTTCTTTACAAACTCAAATGTTTACTGTATTAACTGAAAAAATGTGTCAGGGTTTGAATCCCAGCACTGATATTTAGTTGCATAACATTATTTCTGAGAACTGCTTCATATCTGTGTTGGATGGAGTCACCTGTGATCAGGTATTCCGCCCAGGACCATTGAACTACATCCCAAATTCCTCTGCATTAGGGGTTTGGACTCAGAAACGGCATTATGATGTCACCCTACAAGTGTTTCTGGGATTGAGGTCCGGGGATCGGGCTGGCCCCTCCATAACATCAATCTGGTTCATCTGGAACCAAGACTTTGCTCCTTCCTGGTGTGTTGGGGTCCTTGTCTATTTGAAAGACCCGTTTCAAAGGCATTTCCTCTTCAGCATAAGGCAACATGACCTCTTCAAGTATTCTGATGTATTGAAACTGATCCACGATCCCTGGTATGTGATAAATAGGCCCAACACCACAGTATGAGAAACATCCCATAACCAGCATGCTTTACTGTCTTCACAGTGGACTGGGGCTTGATTTCAGTGCAGGGGGGTCGGAGAACAAACTGTCTGCGGCTCCTAGACCCAAAAAGAACAGTTTCCCTCTCATCAGTCCCCAGAATGTTGCTCCATTTCTCCGTTGGCCAGTCAATGTGTCCTTTGGTTGTTTCCCACGTCGGTCAGGCGTTGGATGCCATTTCAAGGCATTTGAAATGATTTTGGCAGAGCAGCTTATAATCTTCTGTACTTATTTATATGTTTTCCCCTCTCACATCAACTTTTTAGTCAAAGTCCTCTGTTCCTCAGAGCAATGTCTGGAACGAGCCATTTTGCTGAGTATTTCAGTGTGAAATGCACTATAACCAGCATGCACAACATGTTCTTCCTTCCTTCCTTAAATATGTATGTATACAGTATATAGATTGAATATGGGCCATAACTGACACCTGTTTCTTCACAGAATCAATCAGCTCACTAATTGAACACAACACTGCTATTATTTTGAACATGCTCCTTTCAATTAAAGATTCAATTCCACAGAATGAGCAGCATGCATGTCAGGACTGTTGGTTTTCTAGGACTCTACAACACTTACTAGTAAATGGTTTGCCATGTAGAAATATCACTTTCACCAAAAAATAATTTGAGTTTAGTGATGCTATTATTGTGAACACAACTGTACATCAAAGCTAGTTGTATTCCAGAGCACAGCAGAAAGCTCTGCTGAGCTTCAGAAATGCTTGAGGAAATGTAGCTTATGTGGACAATACCAGATTACACTACCATATTACTTACTTACACAATAGTGCTGGCTATACAAGTTTGATTTAGCAAAAACGACAACCTAAAACAAAAGGTCAAAGGTCAACTGGTGCCCCTCATTGCCAATGCTTATCAGGGACAATGGTTCCAATTTACTTTACTGGAGTAGAGTTCCAGCAACATGAAGACAACACAGTAACCCCTACAGATACTAGTGAAAGCTAAAAATCTGTGGGAAAATGATACATTTATTTCCCGGCACTAAAAATCCTGGATGATCCCCCATTTGTTTCTAAACAGCTGGAGGCCACACATATATGATCAAAAGTAGTTTATTTATCACAAACTAACCAACACTGGATGTTACATTTCCTATAATGCAACTCCATAATAGTGATGTTGGCAGATAATTAAGAAAAGTAATGCATCAGTCAAGCAATGTCCCATAGACATGCTCTAAATGTTGTTTCTAGTTTAAGATAGAGCTCTACAGTATGGCACCTCACTAACTCACTCTCTTGGTTTTTCTCTGTTGATAGACACGGAGAGGAAGAGGAGTCAAACGTCACCGCTGTCAGCACTGTGACAAATCCTTCACATCATCAGGATATTTAAAGATTCATCAGAGAGTTCACACTGGAGAGAAACCGTACAGCTGTGATCAATGTGGGGCAGCTTTCAAACTACTGAGTGCCCTGAAAAGACATCAACGCATTCACACTGGAGAGAAGCCGTACAGCTGTGAACAATGTCGGGAAAGTTTTTCTCAGAGTTGTCACCTTAAAGCTCACCAGCGCATTCACACTGGAGAGAAGCCGTACTGGTGTGAACAATGTGGGGAAACCTTTTCTCGTACCACTTACCTTAAAAAACACAAGCGCATTCACACTGGAGAGAAACCGTACAGCTGTGAACAATGTGGGGAAACGTTTTCTCATAGTGGCAACCTTAAAACTCACCAGCGCATTCACACTGGAGAGAAGCCGTACAGCTGTGAACAATGTGGGAAAAACTTTTCTCGCAGCAGTAGCCTTAAAACTCACCAACGCATTCACACTGGAGAGAAGCCGGACAGATGTGATCAATGTGGGAAAACGTTTTCTGATAGTAGTCACCTTAAAAGACACCAGCGCATTCACACTGGAGAGAAGCCGTACTGGTGTGAACAATGTGGGGAAACTTTTTCTGATAGTAGACACCTTAAAAGACAGGAGTGCATTCACACTGCCTCGTTGTGAACATGTTTCAGAGCCAAGCTGATTCCTCCTCCTCATGTCCTGATAGCTGTGTTGTTATATTCTGATCTTCTCTCCACATTAAAGGCTGACCAGCAGTAACTTTATCTTCTGAGCAGCATGTATGTTATTGTGGATAAGCTGGACTGTTTTCTGCCTGTCCTCAGAACCCTTTACCATTTAGGCACCAGAAACGGTGCCTGAACCCATCCTTTTAAAAAACATTTTTTAAATTTATATATTTTAAAATTGAAGGAGCACAAAAGACAGTCGGCAACATGTAAGAATGGCTTGTTTATTGCTATATGGTCCAAATTTAAATAAAAAAATGTAGCAACATATTTCTCCAGTAATTGCTGCTAAATGACAAAACAACCACTAGATGGAAAAAGGCCGCGTGGTGTTTCAGTAGCACCGAAATCCCCCGTTACTATTCGGTCCGATAGATACCGGTGTGTAAGGCACCGGTGCCGTACTAGCACCGGGTTTTGGTACCCAACCCTACCACAATGTACTCACCGTGGGAAGGAGAAGGCCCAAAGGAGAAACATTAAGACGTTTAAAGATGTTTTGGTTGGAAAACGTAGACATGTTTGAAACTTTTTTATTTTGTAAAAACTTTCTTCTCCTCTCTAGAAACATACAACTTTTTTTGGCTGACAGGAAGTCAGTATAATTTTCATTTTAGGAATACATTTTTGCACCCTTATATATTTCTAAACCTCAAAAGTTGGTAAAACTCTAACCTTTGAGCATTGGGAGTTTAATAAGCGCAAATTCAATGTTTGTTTAAATTGGTCCTTTCATCATTACCGACATACTAGAATTTGGCCATTTTTAATGTACGCTCTCAAGTTATTGTTTTTTGTAGTTTAACGTCATGTTTTCCTACTTTGTTGAATTTCATTTAATAATCTTTGTCTGACATTTCATATTTTCTGTGACTGAATGTTATTTTAAATCTGTTGAGGTCTGTTCAGACTGAAAGAAAAGACACTGAGGATGTTTTACAAAATCAGAAAATAGAAAGTAAACTTGTAAAATAACATCAATGATTGAATTGTTTTAAAGTTTTGCAATGTGGAACAATTTAATACAAAATAAAAGAAATAAAATGAGACCTCAGGCTGATTATTTGTGACTTGATTTGGTGGATTTATCCTTCCTGCCGTTTCTGTGTTTAAACTCCTTGACAAGAGAACGTTTCCATCCACTAAAAGTGTTGAAAGACTCAGATTATTATTCTTAGTGTGTGACAACATTATGGGATGGATCCCTACAGAGATAGACCTTTTAGATAGAAAAATTAAGTGATATAGCAAATTGTCTCAATGATTATTTTATCAATAAAATAAATAATCTTAAAAATACTACACAGCTACACAACACGGATTTGTCAAAAACATTGATAAATAAGATCATGGAAAGTAAAACATGTAGCTTCTGATGAATTGTAAAACAAACCACCTGGTGGGGACTATCTCGAATATAAGTGGATTAAGCCAATAGTTTAAATCATTGTTCCTACTATTGCTCATATAATTAATGTGTTTTATGGAAGATATGTAAAGTTGTGCCAATATCAAAGAATAAGAAAATGCCTTTCTCTGGATCAAGCAGTAGACCAATACGCTTATTACAATTCTCTGTAAAATAATGGAAAGAATTGTTTATGACAGATTCAGTTTATTTTTTAAATAATAATTTAATTACAGTTTTTCAGCTTGCATACATACAGAGGAAACACTCAACAGCCACTGCCCTGACTCAGATGGTTGATGACTGGTTAAGGATATGGACGAGAGGAAAGTACAGGTGTGTGTGGTGCTTGATTTTACTGCAACATTTGATATAATTGACCACAACTTACTGTTTAAAAAAATTGAAATATTATGGTTTTTCAAAACCGCATTATTAGAAGGAAAGTATTGGACTGAGACAATTAGGTTTACTTTAATGGAAGTTTTCAAGCTTGTGGAACATGGAGTTCCTCAGGACGTTGTCTTGGGCCACTCCTCTACACACTCTTACTAATGATTTCCCATCTGTTTTAGATAAAGCGAGCATTTTCAATGTTGCTGATGAGTCTACTATATATTTCAGGAACTGATATTGGTGATCTAAATACTAAACTACAGAGAGAGCTACAGTCAGTGGTGGACTGGATCAGGAGTCAAACAAACTGATCTCAATGGATCTAAAACTACCATTTTAGTGGTTGGAATCCTTTTTTTAATGTTCCAAACCGAAACTTGAATCAGTATAGAGCAAACATCTGTAGAGCAAAGAAAAGAGGCTAAACTTTTGGGTGTGATGATTGACAATAGATGTGTTGGGACAAACATGTTCAGAAGCTGGTAACTAAAATGGGCAACACCTTGTCAGTTATTAAAAGGTGTGCAAACATCTTCAAACCACAGATAGGTAAAAAAGTCCTTCAGGTTTGTTTTTTTCACATGTGGATTACTGCTCAGTGGTGTGGTCCAGCACTTCAGCAATTAATA
>NW_022602706.1:0-20431 GCF_008692095.1 Etheostoma spectabile | reverse complement strand
GTTGGTGAAGGCTGCCCACCTCAGGACCCGACCCCGGAGGGGGCCCTGCTAACCGGATCTACGTTCCTGAGTTGTACGGTCCCAGGTGTTTGCAGTGGATTCACACATCACGTTTCTCCTTCATCCTGGGGGATCGTACGTCACGCTGTTGAAGCTCCACTTCTGGTGGCCGTCCATGAACGCTGACGTTCGGGCCTACGTTGCTGCCTGCTCCATCTGTGCGCGGGTAAGGCCTTCTCCTCGTCCGCCGGCGGGCCTGTTTCTGCTCCACTTCCGGTTCCCAGTCGCCCTTGGTCTCACGTGGCTCTGGACTTCGTCACCGGCCTGCCCAAGTCTAAAGGTAATGACACTATACTCACCGTGGTGGACAGATTCTCTAAATCTGTCCACTATATAGCATTACCTAAATTACCCACGGCCAGTGAGACGGCTGACCTCTTAGTCCAACATGTATTCCGTCCCCATGGAATACCTGTGGACATCGTTTCCGATACAGGCCACAGTTCATTTGGTGTGTGGAAGGACTTTTGTTCCGCTCTGGGGGCGTCTGTTAGTCTGTCCTCAGGTTTCCATCCCCAGACGAACGGTCAGACGGAGAGGGCGAATCAAGACCTGGAAACATCCCTCCGCTGTGTGGCAGCACAGAACCCCACCACCTGGGTCGACCATCTACACTGGATTGAATACCCCACAATTGTCTGGTCACCTCCGCCACCAGTTTCTCGCCCTTCGAGGTGGCCCTGTGTTACCAACCCCCGTTGTTTCCGGCCCAGGAGAGGGAACTATCTGTGCCGTCCGTGCAGGACAACCTCCGCCGCTGTCACCTGGTGTGGTCCGAGGCCCGGGACTCCTCGCTTCGGACGTCCGACTGCAACAAGACGGTGGCGGACAGGCGCAGGTCCCCTGCTCCGCCTTTCCAACCGGGCCAACGGGTATGGCTCTCATCCAGAAACATCCCTCTTCGCACTGAGTCTAGGAAGCTCTCCCCTCGGTACCTGGGTCCGTTTGAAATCGAGGCCATCGTGAACCCCGCGGCTGTCCGGCTCAAGCTGCCTGCCGCCATGCGGGTCCATCCCACATTTCACGTCTCTCAACTGAAGCTGGTGTCCTCCAATCCCCTCTGTCCTCCGGAGGAACCGCCCCCGCCTGTTTGTGTCATCGACGACCCGCCGGCCTACACGGTCCTCCGGCTCCTGGACGCCCGGAGGCGTGGGAGGGGCCTGCAATATTTGGTGGACTGGGAGGGGTACGGGCCCGAGGAACGGTCTTGGGTTCCCCGGAGGTTCATCTTGGATCCTCAGCTGGTGAGGGACTTCCATAGGGATCATCCTGTTGGGGCGCCTGGGGCGGTACTGTTGTGGTCTGCTGCATTCCCCAACCTGTTGTGTGTCTCCCCTTTTCTTCCCTATGTGTTGTCTGTTTGCCGTGAGGGCGTTTCCGGGAGATTCAGAGGCGTGGCTTCCATCAGCATTCCGTCTTCCACTCAGCTGTTCCTCATTACTCTTTATCCAACCGCCATTCATAAACCCGGGCTGACCGTCTCCTCAGCGCCAGATCGTTACATGCATTATTGTGGTAACTAGGCCCCCAGTCGTATTCACTCGTGTTTACTACTACCAGTGTTCTCTTACTTACCTTGTGTTTTCCTCGCAGATCCGTCCGTTGCCCGTCGGTGTTGCCTACCATCCTCTCAACCACCTACCCTCTGTCTGCGTCTGTGTTTGTACTCCTCCGCTCCCATTAAACTACCTGTACTGTACCCTGTCTTTGTACATCTGTTCTCTCTGTGGTTCTGTCTTACTGAAACGTAACAACTGGAGGTCATCAGCCGGACTGAAAGCCACTTACTGGGCCTTGGGAGTGAGTGTGAGGGTGCTGGAGCATGTTAACACAGCACCAGTGCATGTACCTGGACTTAAAGTGGAGGCCTGTAGCCCTGGAGGTCATCAGCCAGACTGAAAGCCACTTACTGGGCCATGGGAGTGAGTGTGAGGGTGCTGGAGCATGTTAACCAAGCCTCAAGTGTATGTAACTGGGACCTATAGTGGAGGCCAGTAGCCCTGTAGGTGACCAGCCTGACCGTAAGCAACTTACTGGACCTTGGGAGGAAGCTTGGGGGTGCTGGAGGGTGTTAACCCAGCCTTAAGGTCATCAGCCAGGCCTAGAGCCACTTTCTGGGCCTTGGGAGGGAGAATGAGGGTACTGGAGGGTGTTAACCCAGCCTCAGTGCATACAACTTGGACTTAGAGTGGAGGCCTGTATCCCTGGAGGACAAAGGTCATACTGAAAGCCACTTATTGGGAGGGAGTATGGGGGGGGCTGGAGGGTGTTAACCCAGCCTGGACGTTATCAGCCAGACTTAGAGCCACTCACTGAACCTTGGGAGGGATTGTGAGGGTGCTGGGGCATGTTAACCCAGCCTCAGTGCATGTAACTGGGACTTAGAGTGGAGGCCTGTAGCCCTGGAGGTCATCAACCAGACTGACAGCCACTTACTGGGCCATGGGAGGAGCATTGGGGTGGCGGAGGGTGTCAACCCAGCCTGGAGGTCATCAGCCAGACTTAGAGCCACTTACTGAGCCTTGGGAGGGAGTGTGGGGGTTCTGGGGTATGTTACCCCAGCCTCAGTGCATCGTTTTGGGGCTTAGAGTGGAGGCCTGTAGCCTTGGAGGTCAAAGGCCAGCCTCACAGCCAATCACTGAGCCTTGGGAGAGTGTGAGGGATCTGGGGTATGTTACCCCAGCCTCAGTGCATCATTTTGGGGCTTAGATTGGAGGGCTGTAGCCCTGGAGGTCAAAGGCCAGCTTCAGAGGAACTCGCTGGGCCTTGGACGGGATTGTGAGGGTGCTGGGCCATCAACCCAGCCTCAAGGCATCTTTTTGGGGCTTAGAGTGAAGGCCTGTTGCCTTGGAGTTCAAAGGCAACTCTCACAGCCACTCACTGGGCCTTTGAGTAAGTGTGAGGGTGCTGAGCATGTTAACCCAGCCTCAGTGCATTTAACTTGGACTCAGAGTGGAGGACTGTTGCCCTGGAGGTGATCAGCCAGGCTTATAGCCACTTACTGGGCCTTGGGAGTGAGGGTGCTGGGGTATGTTAACGCAGCCTCAGTGCATCTAACTGGGACTTATGGTGGAGGCTTGTATTCCTGAAGGTCAAAGGCAAGACTTAGAGCCACTTACTGGCCTTGGGAAGGAGCATGAAGATGCTGGAGCATGGTAACCCGTTCTCACTGCCACTTACTGGGCGTTGGGAGGAGCTTGAGGATGCTGGAGCATGTTTATCCGGCCTGACAGAAACTTACTGGGCCTTGGGAGTGAGTGTGAGGGATCTGGGGTATGTTACCCCAGCCTCAGTGCATCTAACTGGACTTATAGTGGAGGCTTGTAGCCCTGGAGGTCAAAGGCCAGACTTAGAGCCACTTACTGGGCCTTGGGAAGGAGCATGAAGATGCTGGAGCATGTTTAACCCGTTCTCACTGCCACTTACTGGGCCTTGGAAGGGAGCATGGGGGTGCTGGAGGGTGTTAACCCAGCCTGGAGGTCATCAGCCAGACTGAGCGCGACTTACTGGGACTTGGGAGTGAGTGTGAGGGTGCTGAGGCATGTTAACCCAGCCTCATTGCATCGTTTTGGGGCTTAGAGTGAAGGCCTGTAGCCTTGGAGGTCAAAGGCCAGCCTCACAGCCACTCAATGGGCCTTGGGAGTGAATGTGAGTGAGCTGGATTATGTTACCCACCCTCAGTGCATGTAACTGGGGCTTAGAGTGAAGGCCTACAGCCCTGGAGGTCATCAGCCAGACTTAGAGCCCCTACTGGGCCTTGGGAGGGAGCATGGGGGTGCTGGAGGTTGTTAACCCAGCCTTAAGGTCATCAGCCAGACTAAGAGCCACTTACTGGGCCTTGGAGGGAGTGTGAGGCTGCTGGAGCCTGTTAAACATGCCTCAGTGCATGTAACTTGGACTTATAGTGGAGGCCTGTAGCCCTGCAGGCCGTTGCCCAGCAACAGAGCCACTCACTGCGCCTCGGGAGGGAGCAGGAGGCTGCTGGAGCCTGTTAACCCAGTCTCAGTACATCTAACCAGGCTTAGAGAGGAGGCCTGTAGGCCTGGATGTCATCAACCAGACTCACAGCCACTGGGGCCTTGGAGGGAGCATGAGGGTGCTGGAGCATGTTAACCCGGCCTCACAACCACTTTCTGGGCCTTGGGAGGGAGCTTGAGGGTGCTAAAGCATGTTTACCTGGCCTCAAAGCCACTTACTTGGCCTTGGGAAGGAGCATGGGGGTGCTGGAGGTTGTTAACCCAGCCTGGAGGTTGACAGCCAGATTTAAAGCGGCTTACTGGGCCTTGGGAGTGATTGTGAGGGTGCTGGGTTATGTTAACCCAGCTTCATTGCAAGTACCTGGAATTTAGAGTGGAGGCCTGTAGCCTGGAGGTCAAAGGCCACTCTCACAGCCACTTACTGGGCCTTGATAGTAAGTGTGAGGATGTTGGAGCATGTAAACCCAGCCTCAGTGCAAGTACCTGGGACTTAGAGTGGAGGCCTGTTGCCCTGGAGTCAACAACTAGCCTCACAGCCACACATTGGGCCTTGGAAGCGAGTTTGAGTGTGCTGGAGCATTTTAACCCAGCCTCAGTGCATGTAACTGGGACTTAAATTTGAGGCCTGTAGCCCTGGAGGTCATCAGCCAGACTTAGAGCCAAATACTGGGCCGTGGGAGGGAGCTGTGGGTGCTGGAGGATGTTAACCAAGCCTGGAGGTCATCAGCCAAACTTAGAGCAGTTTACTGGGCTAAGGGAGGGAGTTTGAGGGTGCTGAGTTGTGTTAACACAGCCTCGGTGCATTGTTTTGGGGCTTAGAGTGGAGGCCTGTAGCCCTGGAGGTCAAAGGCCAGCTTCACAGCCACTCAACGGCCTTGGGGAGTGAGTGTGAGGGAGCTGGAGAATGTTAACCACCCTCATGCATGTATCTGGGGCTCAGAGTAGAGGCCTAAAGCTTGGGACTTCATCAGCCAGACTTAGAGCCATCTACTGGGCCTTAGGAGTGAGTTGTAGAGGGCTGTGCATGTTAACCCAGCCTCGGTGCATCGTTTTGGGGCTTAGAGTGGAGGCCTGTAGCCCTGGAATTAAAAGGCCAGCCTCACAGCTAATCACTGGGCCTTGGGAGTAAGTGTGAGGGTGCTGGAGCATCTTAACCCAGCCTCAGTGCATGTTACTGGGACTTAGAGTGGAGGCCTGTAGCCCTGGAATTTATTAGCCAGACTTAGAGCAAATTTCCGGGCCTAGGGAGGGAGTTTGAGGGTGCTGGGGCATGTTAACCTAGCCTCACTGCATGAAACTGGGACTTAGAGTGGAGGCCTGCATCCCTGGAGGTCAAAGGCCGGACTGAAAGCCACTTACTGGGCCTTGGGAGGGAGCATGGGGGTGCTGAAGGATGTTACCCAAGCCCGGAGGTCATCAGCCAGACTTAGAGCCAGTACTGGGCCTTAGGAGTGAGTGTGAGGGTGCTGAGGCAACTTAACACAGCCTCAGGGCATCGTTTTGGGGCTTAGAGTGGAGGCCAGTAGCCCTGGAGGTCAAAGGCAGACCGACAGACACTAATTGGGCCTTGGGAGGGAGTATGGGGGTGGTGTGAGGGTGTTAACCCAGCCTAGATGTCATCAGCCAGACTTAGAGCCAATTACTGGGCTTAGGGAGGGAGTTTGATGGTGCTGGGGCATGTTAAACCAGCATCAGTGCATCGTTTTCGGGCTTAGAGTGGAGGCCTGTAGCCCTGGAGGTTAATGGCCAATCTCACAGCCACTCACTGGGCCTTGGTAGTAAGTGTGAGGGTGCTGGAGCATGTTAACCCAGTCTCCGTGCATGTAACTGGGACTTAGAGTTGAGGCCTGTAGCCCTGGAGGTGATCAGCCAGGCTTAGAACCACTTACTGGGCCTAGGGAGTGAGGGTGAGGGTGCTGGAGTATGTTATCGCAGCCTCAGAGCATCTAACTGGTACTTATAGTGGAGCTGTAGCCCTGGAGGTCTAAGCCATACTTAGAGCCATTTACTGGGCCTTGGAAGGAGCATGAAGGTGCTGGAGCATGTTAACCCGTTCTCACAGCCACTCACTGGACGTTGGGAGGGAGGTTGAGGATGCTGGAGCATGTTTGCCTGGCCTGACTGAAACTTACTGGGCCTTTGGAGTGAGCAAGAGGATGCTGGAAGGTTTTAACCCAGCCTTGACGACATCAGCCAGACTTAGAGCCACTTACTGAGCCTTGGGAGGGAGTGTGAGGGTGCTGGGGCATGTTAACCCAGCCTCAGTGCATGTAACTGGGACTTAGAGTTGAGGCCTGTAGCTCTGGAGGTCATCAACCAGACTGACAGCCACTTGATGGCCTTGGGAGGGAGCATGAGGGTGCTAGAGGGTGTCCACCCAGCCTGGAGGTCATCAGCCAGACTTAGAGCAACTTACTTGTTCTTTGGAGTTACTGTGAGGGTTCTGGGGTATGTTACCCCAGCCTCAGTGCATCGTTTTGGGGCTTAGAGTGGAGGGCTGTAGCCTGGAGGTCAAAGGCCAGCCTCAAAGCAACTCAATGGGCCTTGGAAGGGGGTGTAATGCTGATGGAGCCTTTTAACCCATCCTCAGGGCATGTAACTTGGACTTGTAGTGGAAGCCTGTAGCTCTGCAGGCCGTTGCCCAACAACAGAGCCACTTACTGGGCCTTGGGTGGGAGCTTGAGGGTGCTGGAGCATGTTTACCTGGCATCAAAGCCACTTACTTGTCCTTGGAAGGAGTATGGGGGTGCTGGAGGGTGTTAACCCAACCTGGAGGTCGAACAGCCAGATTTAAAGCGACTCACTGGGCCTTGGGAGTGAGTGTGAGGGTGCTGGTTATAGTTTTATATTATAGCTTCAGTGAATAGTTTTGGGGCTTAGAGTGGAGGCCTGTAGCCCTGGAAGTCATAAGCCAGACTTAGAGCCATCTACTGGGCCTTGGGAGAGAGTTGTAGAGGGCTGGGCACGATAACCTAGCCCTCGGTGCATCGTTTTGGGGCTTAGAGTGGAGGGCTGTAGCCTTGGAGATCAAAGGCCAGCCTCACATTAACTCAAGGGGCCTTGGGAAGGAGTGTGAGGGTTCTGTGCGATGTTAACCTAGCCTCAGTGCATTGTTTTGGGGCTTAGAGTGGAGGCCTGTTGCCCTGGAGTTCAAAGGCCAGCCTCACAGCCACTCACTGGGCCTTGGGAGTGATTGTGATGGTGCTGGAGCATTGTTAACCCAGCCTCAGTACATGTATCTGAGACTTAGAGTGGATGCATTTAGCCCTGGAGGTCTTCAGCCAGACCTACATCAAACTTTCTGGGCCTCAAGAGGGAGCATGAGGATGCTGGATTGTGTTAACCCAGCCTCAATGCATATAACTGGGACTTTGAGTGGAGGCCTGTATCCCTGGAGGTCAAAGGCCAGACTGAGCACGACTTAAGGGACTTGGGAATGAGTGTGAGGGTGCTGAGGCATGTTAACCCAGCCTCAGTGCATAGTTTTGGGGCTTAGAGTGGAGGGCTGTAGCCCTGGAGGTCCAAGGCCAACCTCACAGCCCTCAATGGGCCTTGGGAGTGAATTGAGGGAGCTGGAGCATGTTAACCCACCCTCAGTGCATGTAACTGGGACTTAGAGTGAAGGCCTACAGCCCTGGAGGTCATCAGCCAGACTTAGAGCCACCTACTGGGCCTTGAGAGGGAGCATGGGGCTGCTGGAGGGTGTTAACCCAGCCTTGAGGTCATCAGCCAACTAAGAGCCTATTACTGGGCCTTGGAAGGGATTGTGAGGCTGCTGGAGCCTGTTAACCCTACCTCAGTGCATGAAACTTGGACTTATATTGAGGCCTGTAGCCCTGCAGGCCGTTGCCCAGCCATTGAGCCACTTACTGGGCGTGGGTCGGAGCAGGAGTCTGCTGGAGCCCTCTAACCCAGTCTCAGTGCATCTAACCAGGCATAGAGAGGAGGCCTGTAGGCCTGGAGTCATCAGCCAGACTAAGAGCCTATTACTGGGCCTTGGAAGGGATTGTGAGGCTGCTGGAGCCTGTTAACCCTGCCTCAGTTCATGAAACTTGGACTTATAGTGAAGGCCTGTAGCCCTGCAGGCCGTTGCCCAGCCATTGAGCCACTTACTGGGCCTTGGGTCGGAGCAGGAGTCTGCTGGAGCCCTCTAACCCAGTCTCAGTGCATCTAACCAGGCTTAGAGTGGATGCCTGTAGTCCTGGAGGTCATTAGCCAGACTTAGAGCATATTTACTGGGCCTTGGGACGGAGCGTGAGGGTGCTGGAGCATGTTAACCCAGCCTTGCAACCACTTACGGGCCTTGGAAAGGAGCATGAGGGTGCTGGAGCATGTTGACCCAGCCACAGTGCATATAACTGGGACTTTGAGTGTAGGCCTGTATCCCTGTAGGTCAAAGGCCAGCGTGAGAGCCACTTACTGGGGCCTTGGGAGGAAGGATGGAGGCGCTGGAAGATGTTTACCCCAGCCTGGAGGTCATCAGCCAGTCTTAGAGAGACTTACTGGGCCTTGGGATTGAGTATGAAGTTGCTGGGTTGTCTTAACCCAGCTTCAGTGCATAGTTTTGGGGCTCAGAGTGGAGGCCTGTAGCCTTGGAGGTCAATGGCCAGACTCACGGCCACTAACATTGCCTTGGGAGTGAGTGTGATTGTGCTGGATCATGTTCACCCAGACTCAATGCATGTATCTGAGACATAAAGTGGAGGCCTTTAAGCCCTGGATGTCTTCAGCCAGACCTATATCCACTTTCTGGGCCTTGGGAGGGATCATGAGGGTACTTGAGGGTGGTAACCCAGCCTCAGTGCATACAACTTGGACTTAGAGTGGAGGCCTGTATCCCTGGAGGACAAAGGTCAAACTGAAAGCCACTTATTGGGCCTTGGGAGTGAGTGTGGGGGTGGAGGGTGTTAACCCAGCCTGGACGTGAACAGCCAGACTTAGAGCCACTTACTGGGCATCGGGAAGGAGTGTGACCGTGCTGGGGCATGGTAACCCACTCTCAGTGCGTGTAACTGGAACTTAAATTTGAGGCCTGTAGCCCTGTAGGTCAACGGCCAGCGTCACCGCCAATCACGGGGCCATGGGAGGGAGTGTGAGGGTGCTGGGTCATGTTAACCCAGCCTCAGTGCATCGTTTTGGGCTTAGATTGGAGGCCTGTAGCACTGGACGCCAAATGACAGCCTCACAGGCACTCACTGGGCCTTGGGACTGAGTGTGAGGGTGCTGGAGCATGCTAATCCAGCCTCAGTGCATGTAACTGGGATTTTGAGTGGAGGCATGTATCCTGAAGGTCAAAGGCCATACTGACAGACACTTATTGGCCTTGTGAGGTAGTATGGGGGTGCTGGAGGTGTTAACCTAGCCTGGACGTCATCAGCCAGACTTAGAGCCAATTACTGGGCCTAGTTGAGGGAGTGTAAATGTAAATGTAAATGTGCTGTATTTATATAGCGCTTTTCCAGTCTTAACAACTGCTCAAAGCGCTTTTACATCTACAGGATACATTCACCATTCACACACATTCATACACTGTACCGTACAGGTGCCACCTGCTCATCAGATAAACATTCACACACATTCACACTCCGATGCGCAGCACCGGGGGGAACTCGGGGTTCAGTGTCTTGCCCAAGGACACTTCGACAATGACTGCAGAGGCGGGGATCAAACCACCAACCTCCACCAACCTTCCGATTGGCAGGCAACCGCTCTACCACTGAGCCACAACCGCTGGCCATTTTTACTCAGCCTCAGTTCATAATTTTGGGGCTTAGAGTTGAAGCCTGTATCCTTGGAGGTCAAAGGCCAGACTGAAAGCCACTTACTGGGCCTTGGAGGGAGCATGGGGGTGCTGGAGTATGTTAAACCAGCCTGGAGGTCATCAGCCAGACTTAGAGCCAATTACTGGGCCTAGGGAGGGAGTGTAAGGGTGCTGGCCATTTTTACCCAGCCTCAGTTAATAATTTTGGGGCTTAGAGTTGAAACCTGTAGCCTTGGAGGTCAAAGCCAGACTGAGAGCCCCTTTCTGGGCCTTGGGAGGGAGTGTGAGGGGCTGGAGCATGTTAACCAAGCCTCAGTGCATGTAACTGGGACTTATAGTGGAGGCCTGTAGCCATGGAGGTCATCAGCCTGACTGAAATCCACTTACTGGACTTTGGGAGGGAGCATAGGGTTGCTGGATGGTTTTAACCTAGCCTCGAGGTCATCAGCCAGACTTAGAGCAACTTACTGGGCCTTGGGACGGAGTTGTAGGTGCTTGGGCATGTTAACCCATTCTCATTGCATCGTTTTGGGGCTTGGAGTTAAGGCCTGTAGTCTTGGAGGGCAAAGGCCAGCCTCACAGCAACTCAATGGGCCTTGAGAAAGAGTGTGAGGGTTCTAGGGGATGTTAACTCAGCCACAGTGCATCGTTTTGGGCTTAGAGTTGAGGACAAAGGTCAGACTGAAAGCCACTTACTGGGCCTTGGCAGGGAGCATGGGCATGCTGTAGGATGTAAACCCAGCCTGGCGGTCATCAATCAGACTTAGAGTAACATACTGGGCCTTGGGATGCCAAGAATAGCCTTACAGCCTCTTACAGGGCCTTAAGAGGGAGTGTGAGGGTGCTGGGCCATGTTAACCCAGCCTCATTGCATCGTTTTGGGCTTTAGAGTGGAGGCCTGTAGCCCTGGAGGTCAACAACCAGCCTCACAGCCACACATTGGGCCTTCGAAGGGAGTGTGAGGGTGCTGGGCCATGTTAACCCAACCTCAGTGAATCATTTTGGGGCATAGAGTGGAGGCCTGTAGCCCTGGAATTCATCAGCCAGACTTAGAGCCAATTACTGGGCCTAGGAGGGAGTTTGAGGGTGCTGGGGCATGTTTACCCAGCCTCAGTGCATGTACCTGGGACTTAAAGTGGAGGCCTGTACCACTGGAGGTCATCAGCCCGACTGAAAGCCACTTACTGGGTCTTCGAAGTGAGTGTGAGGGTGCTGGAGCATTTTAACCAAGCCTCAAGTTCATGTAACTGGGACCTATAGTGGAGGCCCTTAGCCCTGGAGGTGATCAGCCTGACTGTAAGCAACTTACTGGGCCTTGGGAGGGAGCTGGGGGTGCTGGAGGCCCAGTGATTGGCTGTGAGAGTTACCTTTGACCTCCAAGGCTACCGGCCTCCACTCTAAGCCCCATAACGATGCACTGAGGCTGGGTTAAAATACCCAGAACCCTCACACTCCCTCCCAAGGCCCAGTAAGGTGCTCTAAGTCTGGCTGATGACCTCCAGGGCTACAGGCCTACACTCTAGTCCAAGGTACATGCACTGAGGCTGGGTTAACATGCTCCAGCACCCTCACCCTCACTCCCAAGGCCCAGTTAGTGGCTGTGAGGCTGGCCTTTGAACTCCAGGGCTACAGGTCTCCACTCTAAGCCCATAACGATGCACTGAGGGTGGTTAAATACCCCAGAACCCTCACACTCCCTCCCAAGGCCCAGTAAGGTGCTCTAAGTCTGGCTGATGATCTCCAGGGCTACAGGCCTACACTCTAAGTCCAAGGTACATGCACTGAGGCTGGGTTAACATGCTCCATTACCTCACACTTACTCCAAGGCCCAGTGATTGGCTGTGAGAGTTACCTTTGACCTCCAAGGCTACCGGCCTCCACTCTAAGCCCCAAAACAATGCACTGAGGCTGGGTTAACAGGCCCAGCATCCTCAAACTCCGTCCAAGGCCCTTGAGTTTCTCTGGAGCTGGCCGTTGACCTCCAGGGCTACAACCCTCCACTCTAAGCCCAAAACGATGCACTGAGGCTGCGGTAACATACCCCAGAACCCTCACAATCCCTCCCAAAACAAGTGGCTCTAAGTCTGGCTGATGACCTCCAGGCTGGGTTGACACCCTCCAGCACCCCATGCTCCCTCCCGAGGCCTGTAAGTGGGTGTCAGTCTGGCTGATGACCGCCAGGGCTAAAGGCCTCAACTCTAATCCCAGTTTCATGCACTGTGGGGTTAACATAGTCATGCACCATCACACTCACTCCCAAGGCCCAGTGATTGGCTTTGATGCTGGCCTTTGTCCTCCAAGGCTACAGCCCTCAACTCTAAGCCCAAACCTATGCACTGAGGCTGGGCAAACATGGTCCAGCAACATCACATTCACTCCCAAGGCCCAGTAAGTGGCTCTGATTCTGGCTGATGACCTCCAGGCAAGGTTAAAACCTTCCAGCACCACCATGCACCCTCCCAAGGCCAGTAAGTGGCTGTCAGTCTGGCTTTTGACCTCCAAGGATACAGGCCTCCACTCTTAGTCCGAGTTATATGCACTGAGACTGGGTTAAAATCTTCTAGCACCCTCATGCTCCCTCCCAAGGCCCAGTAATTGGCTTTGATGCTGGCCTTTGAACTCCAGGGCTACAGGCCTCAACTCTAAGCCCCAAAACTATGCACTGAGGCTGGGTAAACATGGCCCAGCACCCTCACACTCACTCCCAGGCCCAGTAAGTGGCTCTAATTCTGGTTGATGACCTCCAGGCTGGGTTAAGACCCTCCCGCACCCACAGCTCCCTCACAAGGCCCAGTAAGTGGCTTTCAGTCTGGCCTTCGACCTACAGGGATACAGGCCTCCACTCAAAGTCCCGGTTATATTCACTGAGGCTGGGTTAACACCCTCCAGCACCCTCATTCTCCCTCCCAAGGACCAGAAAGTGGATATAAGTCTGGCTGAAGACCTCCAGGGCTAAAGGTCTCCACTCTAAGTCCCGGATACATGCAATGAGGCTAGGTTAACATAATCCAGCACCCTCACCCTCACTCCAAGGCCCAGTTAGTGGCTGTGAGGCTGGCCTTTGAACTCCAGGCTACAGGTCTCCACTCAAAGCCCCATAACGATGCACTGAGGCTGGGTTAAAATACCCCAGAACCCTCAAACTCCCTCCCAAGGCCCAGTAAGGAGCTCTAAGTCTGGCTGATGACCTCCAGGGCTACAGGCCTACACTCTAAGTCCAAGGTACATGCACTGAGGCTGGGTTAACATGCTCCATTACCCTCACACTTACTCCCAAGGCCCAGTGATTTGCTGTGAGAGTTGCCTTTGACCTCCAAGGCTACCGGCTCCAGTCTAAGCCCAAAACAATGCACTGAGGCTGGGTTAACATGCCCAGCATCCTCAAACTCCCGTCCAAGGCCCAGTGAGTTTCTCTGAAGCTGGCCGTTGACCTCCAGGGCTACAGCCCTCCACTCTAAGCCCCAAAACGATGCACTGAGGCTGCGGTAACATACCCCAGAACCCTCACATTCCCTCCAAGAACAGTAAGTGGCTTTAAGTCTGGCTGATGACCTCCAGGCTGGGTTGACACAATCCAGCACCCCCATGCTCCCTCCCAAGGCCCTGTAAGTGGGTGTCAGTCTGGCTGATGACCACCAGGGCTACAGGCCTCAACTCTAAGTCCCAGTTTCATGCACTGTGGCTGGGTTAACATAGTCTTGCACCATCACACTCACTCCCAAGGCCCAGTGATTGGCTTTGATGCTGGCCTTTGACCTCCAAGGCTATAGCCCTCAACTCTAAGCGCCAAACCTATGCACTGAGGCTGGGTAAACATTGTCCAGCAACCTCACACTCACTCCCAAGGCCCAGTAATTGGCTCTGATTCTGGCTGATGACCTCCAGGCAGGATTAACACCCTCCAGCACCACCATGCACCCTCCCAAGGCCCAGTAAGTGGCTGTCAGTCTGGCTTTTGACCTCCAAGGATACAGGCCTCCACTCTTAGTCCAGATATATGCACTGAGGCTGGGTTAAAATCTTCTAGCACCTTCATGCTCCCTCCCAAGGCCCAGTAATTGGCTTTGATGCTGGCCTTTGAACTCCAGGGCTACAGGCCTCAACTCTAAGCCCCAAAACTATGCACGGAGGCTTAGTAAACATGGCCCAGCCCCACCACTCACTCCCAAGGCCCAGTAAGTGGCTCTAATTCTGGTTGATGACCTCCAGGCTGGGTTAACCCCCCCGCACCACATGCTCCCTCCCAAGGCCCAGTAAGTGGCTTTCAGTCTGGCCTTCGACCTACAGGGATACAGGCCTCCACTCAAAGTCCCGGTTATATTCACTGAGGCTGGGTTAACACCCTCCAGCACCCTCATTCTCCCTCCCAAGGACCAGAAAGTGGATATAAGTCTGGCTGAAGACCTCCAGGGCTAAAGGTCTCCACTCTAAGTCCCAGATACATGCACTGAGGCTGGGTTAACATGCTCCAGCACCCTCACCCTCACTCCCAAGGCCCAGTTAGTGGCTGTGAGGCTGGCCTTTGAACTCCAGGGCTACAGGTCTCCACTCTAAGCCCCATAACTATGCACTGAGGCGGGTTTAAAATACCCCAGAACCCTCACACTCCCTCCCAAGGCCCAGTAAGGTGCTCTAAGCCTGGCTGATGACCTCCAGGGCTACAGGCCTACACTCTAAGTCCAAGGTACATGCACTGAGGCTGGGTTAACATGCTCCATTACCCTCACACTTACTCCCAAGGCCCAGTGATTGGCTGTGAGAGTTGCCTTTGACCTCCAAGGCTACCGGCCTCCACTCTAAGCCCCAAAACAATGCACTGAGGCTGGGTTAACATGGCCCAGCATCCTCAATTTCCCGTCCAAGGCCCAGTGAGTTTCCCTGAAGCTGGCCGTTGACCTCCAGGGCTACAGCCCTCCACTCTAAGCCCCAAAACGATGTACTGAGGCTGCGGTAACATACCCCAGAACCCTCACAATCCCTCCCAAGAACAAGTAAGTGGCTTTAAGTCTGGCTGATGACCTCCAGGCTGGGTTGACCCCCTCCAGCACCCCCATGCTCCCTCCCAAGGCCCAGTAAGTGGCTTTCAGTCTGGCCTTCGACCTACAGGTATACAGGCCTCCACTCAAAGTCCCAGTTATATTCACTGAGACTGGGTTAACACCCTCCAGCACCCTCATTCTCCCTCCCAAGGACCAGAAAGTGGATATAAGTCTGGCTGAAGACCTCCAGGGCTAAAGGTCTCCACTCTAAGCCTCATAACGATGCACTGATGCTGGGTTAAAATACCCCAGAACCCTCACACTCCCTCCCAAGGCCCAGTAAGGTGCTCTAAGTCTGGCTGATGACCTCCAGGGCTACAGGCCTACACTCTAAGTCCAAGGTACATGCACTGAGGCTGGGTTAACATGCTCCATTACCCTCACACTTACTCCCAAGGCCCAGTGATTGGCTGTGAGAGTTGCCTTTGACCTCCAAGGCTACCAGCCTCAACTCTAAGCCCCAAAAAAATGCACTGAGGCTGGGTTAACATGGCCCAGCATCCTCACACTCCCGTCCAAGGCCCAGTGAGTTTCTCTGAAGCTGGCCGTTGACCTCCAGGGCTACAGCCCTCCACTCTAAGCCCCAAAACGATGCACTGAGGCTGCGGTAACATACCCCAGAACCCTCACAATCCCTCCCAAGAACAAGTAAGTGGCTCTAAGTCTGGCTCATGACCTCAAGCTGGGTTGACACCCTCCCGCACCCACATGCTCCCTCCCAAGGCCCAGTAAGTGGCTTTCAGTCTGGCCTTTGACCTACAGGTATACAGGCCTCCACTCAAAGTCCCAGTTATATTCCTGAGGCTGGGTTAACACCCTCCAGCACCCTCATTCTCCCTCCCAAGGACCAGAAAGTGGATATAAGTCTGGCTGAAGACCTCCAGGGCTAAAGGTCTCCACTCTAAGTCCCAGATCCATGCACTGAGGCTGGGTTAACATGCTCCAGCACCCTTACCCTCACTCCCAAGCCCAGTTAGTGGCTGTGAGGCTGGCCTTTGAACTCCAGGGCTACAGGTCTCCACTCTAAGCCCCATAACGATGCACTGAGGCTGGGTTAAAATACCCCAGAACCCTCACACTCCCTCCCAAGGCCCAGTAAGGTGCTCTAAGTCTGGGCTGACCTCCAGGGCTACAGGCCTACACTCTAAGTCCAAGGTACATGCACTGAGGCTGGGTTAACATGCTCCAGCACCCTCACCCTCACTCCCAAGGCCCAGTTAGTGGCTGTGAGGCTGGCCTTTGAACTCCAGGGCTACAGGTCTCCACTCTAAGCCCCATAACGATGCACTGAGGGTGGGTTAAAATACCCCGAACCCTCACACTCCCTCCCAAGGCCCAGTAAGGTGCTCTAAGTCTGGCTGATGATCTCCAGGGCTACAGGCCTACACTCTAAGTCCAAGGTACATGCACTGAGGCTGGGTTAACATGCTCCATTACCCTCACACTTACTCCCAAGGCCCAGTGATTGGCTGTTGAGAGTTACCTTTGACCTCCAAGGCTACCGGCCTCCACTCTAAGCCCCAAAACAATGCACTGAGGCTGGGTTAACATGGCCAGCATCCTCAAACTCCCGTCCAAGGCCCATTGAGTTTCTCTGCAGCTGGCCGTTGACCTCCAGGGCTACAACCCTCCACTCTAAGCCCCAAAACGATGCACTGAGGCTGCGTAACATACCCCAGAACCCTCACAATCCCTCCCAAGAACAAGTGGCTCTAAGTCTGGCTGATGACCTCCAGCCTGGGTTGACACCCTCCAGCACCCCCATGCTCCCTCCCGAGGCCTGTAAGTGGGTGTCAGTCTGGCTGATGACCGCCAGGGCTAAAGGCCTCAACTCTAAGTCCCAGTTTCATGCACTGTGGCTGGGTTAACCATAGTCTTGCACCATCACACTCACTCCCAAGGCCCAGTGATTGGCTTTGATGCTGGCCTTTGACCTCCAAGGCTACAGCCCTCAACTCTAAGCCCCAAACCTATGCACTGAGGCTGGGCAAACATGGTCCAGCAACATCACATTCACTCCCAAGGCCCAGTAAGTGGCTCTGATTCTGGCTGATGACCTCCAGGCAAGTTTAAACCTTCCAGCACCACCATGCACCCTCCCAAGGCCCAGTAAGTGGCTGTCAGTCTGGCTTTTGACCTCCAAGGATACAGGCCTCCACTCTTAGTCCGAGTTATATGCACTGAGACTGGGTTAAAATCTTCTAGCACCCTCATGCTCCCTCCCAAGGCCAGTAATTGGCTTTGATGCTGGCCTTTGAACTCCAGGGCTAGGCCTCAACTCTAAGCCCCAAAACTATGCACTGAGGCTGGGTAAACATGGCCCAGCACCCTCACAATCACTCCAAAGCCCAGTAAGTGGCTCTAATTCTGGTTGATGACCTCCAGGCTGGGTTAACACCCTCCCGCACCCACATGCTCCCTCACAAGGCCAGTAAGTGGCTTTCAGTCTGGCCTTCGACCTACAGGGATACAGGCCTCCACTCAAAGTCCGGTTATATTCACTGAGGCTGGGTTAACACCCTCCAGCAACCCCATTCTCCCTCCCAAGGACCAGAAAGTGGATATAAGTCTGCTGAAGACCTCCAGGGCTAAAGGTCTCCACTCTAAGTCCCGGATACATGCACTGAGGCTAGGTTAACATAATCCAGCACCCTCACCCTCACTCCCAAGGCCCAGTTAGTGGCTGTGAGGCTGGCCTTTGAACTCCAGGGCTACAGGTCTCCACTCAAAGCCCCCATAACGATGCACTGAGGCTGGGTTAAAATACCCAGAACCCTCACACTCCCTCCAAGGCCCAGTAAGGTGCTTTAAGTCTGGCTGATGATCTCCAGGGCTACAGGCCTACACTCTAAGTCCAAGGTACATGCACTGAGGCTGGGTTAACATACTCCATTACCCTCACACCTTACTCCCACGGCCCAGTGATTGGCTGTGAGAGTTGCCTTTGACCTCCAAGGCTACCGGCCTCAACTCTAAGCCCCAAAAAAATTCACTGAGGCTGGGTTAACATGGCCCAGCATCCTCACACTCCCGTCCAAGGCCCAGTAAGTTTCTCTGAATCTGGCCGTTGACCTCCAGGGCTACGCCCTCCACTCTGAGCCCCAAAACGATGACTGAGGCTGCGGTAACATTACCCCAGAACCCCCACAATCCCTCCAAGAACAAGTAAGTGGCTCTAAGTCTGGCTGATGACCTCCAGGCTGGGTTGACACCCTCCCGCACCCACATGCTCCCTCCCAAGCCCAGTAAGTAAGTGCTTCAGTCTGGCCTTTGACCTACAAGTATACAGGCCTCCACTCAAAGTCCCAGTTATATTCACTGAGGCTGGGTTAACACCCTCCAGCACCCTCATTCTCCCTCCCAAGGACCAGAAAGTGGATATAAGTCTGGCTGAAGACCTCCAGGGCTAAAGGTCTCCACTCTAAGTCCCAGATCCATGCACTGAGGCTGGGTAACATGCTCCAGCACCCTTACCCTCACTCCCAAGGCCCAGTTAGTGGCTGTGAGGCTGGCCTTTGAACTCCAGGGCTACAGGTCTCCACTCTAAGCCCCATAACGATGCACTGAGGCTGGGTTAAAATACCCCAGAACCCTCACACTCCCTCCCAAGGCCCAGTAAGGTGCTCTAGTGGCTGATGACCTCCAGGGCTACAGGCCTACACTCTAAGTCCAAGGTACATGCACTGAGGCTGGGTTAACATGCTCCAGCACCCTCACCCTCACTCCAAGGCCCAGTTAGTGGCTGTGAGGCTGGCCTTTGAACTCCAGGGCTACAGGTCTCCACTCTAAGCCCCATAACGATGCACTGAGGGTGGGTTAAAATCCCAGAACCCTCACACTCCCTCCCAAGGCCCAGTAAGGTGCTCTAGTCTGGCTGATGATCTCCAGGGCTACAGGCCACACTCTAAGTCCAAGGTACATGCACTGAGGCTGGGTTAACATGCTCCATTACCTCACACTTACTCCCAAGGCCAGTGATTGGCTGTGAGAGTTACCTTTGACCTCCAAGGCTACCGCCTCCACTCTAAGCCCCAAAACAATGCACTGAGCTGGGTTAACATGGCCAGCATCCTCAAACTTCCCTCCCGTCCAAGCATTGAGTTTCTCTGCAGCTGGCCGTTGACTCCAGGGCTACAACCCTCCACCTCTAAGCCCCCAAACGATGCACTGAGGCTGCGGTAACATACCCCAGAACCCTCACAATCCCTCCCAGAAACAGTGGCTCTAAGTCTGGCTGATGACCTCCAGCCTGGGTTGACAACCCTCCAGCACCCCCATGCTCCCTCCCGAGGCCCTGTAAGTGGGTGTCAGTCTGGCTGATGAACGCCAGGGCTAAAGGCCTCAACTCTAAGTCCCAGTTTCTGCACTGTGGCTGGTTAACATAGTCTTGCACCATCACACTCACTCCCAAGGCCCAGTGATTGCGCTTTGATTGCTGGCTTTGGACCTCCAAGGCTACAGCCCTCAATCTAAGCCCCAAACCTATGCACTGATGCTGGGCAAACATGGTCCAGCAACATACATTCACTACCACGGCCCAGTAAGTGGTCTGATTCTGGCTGATGACCTCCAGGAAGGTTAAAACCTTCCAGCACCACCATGCAACCCTCCAAGGCCCAGTAAGTGGCTGTCAGTCTGGCTTTGACTCCAGGTACAGGCCTCCCTCTTAGTCCGAGTTATATGCACTGAGACTGGGTTAAAATCTTCTAGCACCCTCATGCTCCCTCCCAAGGCCCCGTAATTGGCTTGATGCTGGCCTTTGAACTCCAGGGCTACAGGCCTCAACTCTAAGCCCCAAAACTATGCACTGAGGCTGGGTAAACATGGCCCAGCACCCTCACACTCACTCCCAAAGCCCAGTAAGTGGCTCAATTCTGGTGATGACCTCCAGCTGGGTTAACACCCTCCCGAACCCACATGCTCCCTCACAAGGCCCAGTAAGTGGCTTTCAGTCTGGCCTTCGACTACAGGGATACAGGCCTCAACTCAAAGTCCCGGTTATATTCACTGAGGCTGGGTTAACACCTCCAGCACCCTCATTCTCCTCCCAAGGACCAGAAAGTGGATATAGTCTGGCTGAAGACTCCAGGGCTAAAGGTCTCCACTCTAAGTCCCGGATACATGCACTGAGGCTAGGTTAACATAATCCAGCACCCTCACCCTCACTCCCAAGGCCAGTTAGTGGCTGTGAGGCTGGCCTTTGAACTCCAGGGGCTACAGGTCTCCACTCAAAGCCCATAACGATGCACTGAGGCTGGGTTAAAATACCCCAGAACCCTCACACTCCCTCCCAAGGCCCAGGTAAGGTGCTTTAAGTCTGGCTGATGATCTCCAGGGCTACAGGCCTACACTCTAAGTCCAAGGTACATGCACTGAGGCTGGGTTAACATCCTCCATTACCCCGCACACTTACTCCCAAGGCCCAGTGATTGGCTGTGAGAGTTGCCTTTGACCTCCAAGGCTACCGGCCTCAACTCTAAGCCCCAAAAAAATTCACTGAGGCTGGGTAAACATGGCCCAGCATCTCACACTCCCGTCCAAGGCCCAGTAAGTTTCTCTGAATCTGGCCGTTGACCTCCAGGCTACAGCCCTCC
>NW_022602705.1:0-24587 GCF_008692095.1 Etheostoma spectabile | reverse complement strand
AACTGAAGAATCACTTTTCAACACAATATACTGTGACTTTTGTGATGTGTGATTTGGGTGGTCTCATGAAGAACTGTAACTTTACTTTTCTTTTTTTTTTACTTTTACTCACTGAACAACAATGACTGGATTGTAAAACCCTCATGGTGTCTTTGGGTCAAATTGACCCGTTTTCCTGTATCAGTGTTCTTTTAACTACCCAATTGAAATTACCCAAAATAACATGATTGATTCAACGTTCTTGGCAAGTACAAATCTCTATTTCATTAATTTTGGGGGGTCTTATTCAATTTCTATGTTTTTGAAATAGTATTGAGTAAAAGTTGACTTATTCCAGTCTGTGATTATCATCAACATTCAGTCCTTAATTTAATTTAGTCTAAATAATTCCTAATTTCTGCTTTTCTAACTCCAACATTAGGTATAATTTCCTGTAAATTAGGTTTATTGAACATAAATTCTAAAGTTAGTTAATTACGTAGTGTTAATGTCAAAAAAGTGACAAACATTGTAAAAAGCGTGTTAAAAAATGGGACAAAAACATAAGAAAAAGTGTTGATTTTCAATTTTGACGGGAAGACAACACAAGGGTTGACATTTTAGATCTAACCATCTCTAATGGTGAAGATGGAAAGCTCCATACTACTGTGTATCGTAAAACAGATAGAAACACTATGTAAAAAGCAGATTGCTTTCATCCAAATTGGCTCAAAAACAACATACCTTTTGGCCAGCTCCCACGTCGTGTGATACCGACAATGAGTATGAAGTGCAAGTTGAAGTGATGTCTAACTGAATTTTGACAAAGGGGCTATTGCACAGAAATTGTACATAATTGTTAAGTTGTTTGTCTGGGAAGCACACCCTGAAGAAGGCTGTCTATGCGGGTACGCGGTGGGTTGCTTCTCACCTATTTTTATTATCTATTTTTTTTTCTATTATGAAATAGCCGGTAAAATAAATGCTTTTAAAAGTATTTTGAAGAAGAGTGTCTGGTTTTCCTTTTTTTCTATACTATACTATGGCAAATGTTTTTTGACATTCTATACACTGACTTTTTTCACTATTTTTCACATACTATACTATGTCTTTTTATCACTTTTTTGACATTCTATAATGTGACTTTTTTCACTATTTTCGACATACTATACTATGGCTTTTTTATCACTTTTGACATACTTTACTATGACTTTTTTGATATACTATGGCTTTTTTATCACTTTTGTCGACATACTATGCTATGACTTTTTTATCACTTCATTCGACATGCTATACTATGGCTTTTTATCACTTTTTTCGACATACTTTACTATGTCTTTTTTATCATTTTATTAGACACACTGTACTATGACTTTTTCGACATAATGTACTATGGCTTTTTATCACTTTTTTGACATAAAATATTTTGTCTTTTTCATACTCTACTACGTTTTTTAATATTTTTTTCGACATATTATACTGTGGCTTTTAATCACCATTTGACATTTTTTATGTGTGTACCTTTAAGAACTGTAGGAGCTTTGACCCTGGGATTTAGTCAGGAGTTGAATGTGAGCAAGAAAGCCGCATGGTTCTCCATACTATCTGCTTCAATCTTCAACGTTATATGCCTTTGTTTGCATTCTCAGTATGTGAAATAGATGCTGACATATTGTTCTGATATTGCTGTTAATTATTTTTAGAAGGTTTGATGTGCAATAGTATATTTTTGATAACGATTGATAGCTCATATGAAACCGACAGTATGCTTCAGTAAGCTAGTTTGCCACTTTTATCTTGGGTTATTGTATGTATGTAAGTATATTTCAGTTTATTTTGACAAACAATACAAGTTATACTACGCACGCATAGTATATAACAATACATTACGTCGTTCCTTTATTTCATCTTACATTTGAGCTAGCTTACTGTATATACTACCGCATTACAATGTTCAGTTCAATTCAATTTTATTTAAAGTATCAATTCATAACCATAACTGTAAGCAGTTGTGACGAGGTCCGAGCCTCCCTGTGCAAGTCGGCCTCAACGACCCGGAGAGTGCAGCAAAGGGCAAATCTTCGCCGAATTTGGTACAGAGCCTCCGAGCGGCATGACAAACTATCATCACAGGTTTCGTGTTTACCAAGTCATACCAAGGATAATCTAAAGTTTGGCTTGACAGCATTCAATTTGGCTGAGGTATGGAAAAGTTGGTGTTTCATAGTTAGCTACACAAATTTGTTTACACAAAATATGCGCAACTTTTTTTCTATAAAACTTCTTTTAACAAGTTTTTGTCAGGTCGGTCTGGAGATGATATGTGCCAAGTTTCGTGATGATCGAAAAAGTTGGTTACAACCCTGTCATTTTACTTTCATTTAGCAAGCTAAGCTAACTTGAGCAGACACTGCTGAATAAGTTTAATAAACAACATTGAAACAAAAGCTACTAACCATCAGAGAAGGGGGCGATATGATTTTTTACCTGAGACCCAGTCCTAATATTAAGATACAGAGTTGGATCTGATATGTATATTCACCTAAATGTTAAATGATGAAAAATACGCAATAAGCACCTACAATATAATTTGATATTAGTACTGATGCATTATGCAGAAACTTAATGGGTTAATCTAATGAAGCTGAATTTTAACAACTTAATAGATGTTTCATAATACCTTCAACAGTTTTTTATATTTTAGAAACTAAACATTTGTTTATGTAATTATTGAAAAGCATAGAATGTGTCAATGTAGCATGAAAAAGGGTGGTAGGTGAGTTTGCAGGTGCAGTGAACATTTCCATGGTAACAGCGAGTTCCACCAATCAAAAGACCTTTTTTATTAATGTGCATAAAGAAGCCAAGAAAAGATGGAAGAATCTCCAAAAGGCATCAAATGACAGATTAGACATTTGCATAATATGTCACAAAAAGTTAGATTTTATTTCCATCATTTACACTTTCAAAATAACAGAAAACAAAAAAATGGCGTCTGCAAAAGTTTGGGCTACCTGCAGAGTTTCTAGTATGCACCGCCCCCTTTGGAAAGCCCCTTTTAAAACTTTCCCCGTTTGAGCCTGTTGGGTGCAAAATCTAGCAGGAGGATAACACAGTGTGGACAGAACCGATTAATTTTTCTTGATACTGACAGCTCTCCAAATTACAAACAACAGAGCTATGTGTTAAAATTGACCAGAGTTCTTTTCATTTTTTTCTTCAAAGGCAGCACAACATGTAGCCTCGTTTTGGCCTCTGCTGCAATGACTCGTGTGAGAGGTCTCATGGAACCACATGAGCTGGAGTTGATTCCTTTGTCAGATCCTTGAAGAGGTTGGTGAGCATGTGTCCCATGTTTGATTAATTGAATAAAGATATGCCATTGCCATTGTAAAACTGTCACAGTGTCTTTTTATTGACTGCATTACATTAAATCTGCATCACCACGTTATCCATTAATCTGAGTCTTGGCACACCCCCATTTTAAACAAAGTGAGAGGTTTAACCATTAAATCATTTTGCCTGATGTTTTCACTCCCTCCCAGGGGGCCTGACTTCTTCAACAAAATTAGTAAAACTCAAAGCTGCACGCGATAGGACAGCTAGGACCTTGGACCACTCCTAGGACCACTACAGATTAGGAGAGTTGAATCCTTGTAACAAAGCTGGAATTGTGTTAAGCCTTTTTTCCAGCTGAGGATGGGCAAAACAAAAGACTCCTCAGTGGAGGAGAGAGCCAAATGGGACAACAAGGTTCAGTACCTGTTAACATGTATTGGCTTTGCAGTGGGACTTGGAAACGTCTGGCGATTTCCTTATCTGTGCCAAATCTATGCAGGAGTTGAGATGCTATTATATGATTCCATTATCATATTCAGGGCTTTAAAGTGCTCATATTATGCTAATTTTCAGGTTCATAATTGTGATAAAAACACGTTTAAAACTTGCCCTGTTTAAGCTTGTTGGGTGCAAAATCTAGCAAGAGGATAACATGGTGTAGACAGCACCGATGTTTTAATTTTTTCTTGCCACTGAAAGCACTCCAAATTGACTGGAATGTTCCTTCAATCTATTTCCATCTGATGCCACCTACTGGTCAGGCGGTAATTATTCAGTCAAATGCTTTCTTCATTTGAGCACAGAAGCATGTGCAAGAAAGACAGTGCTGGACTCATGTAGCTGCTGAATGTATTTCTGATACACTTCTGCCATTGGTCTGTAAGTAAAATATGTAAATAATTACATAACATTTGCATCTTTTAAAAGGAATTTCTTGTTAAAATGTTTCCATAGTTTTGTTAAAGCAACACTAGAGAACTTTTTGTACCTTAAAGCAGAGGCGGACTTAGCATTAGGCAAAGGTAGGCAATTGCCTTAGGCCCCAAGCTACCAAGGGCCCCATAAAACGCCTCATAAACTCATGGTTACAATTTGTTGTCTTACTTTTCACCTATTAATTATATCTCCAAACATTGATACTCTAAAGTGCTATCTGATTGTTTAATTCATGATGAGAAACTCCCCCCAGTCCCCACTACATTGAACTATTCCATTATCCTACTGCGCATCTGCGTGTGTTTGTAAATAAATAGGCTCGTTCGAGATGAGCCAGGTCTGCACAGAATCGATCACCGGCGATCGGCGCCCGTTGCATGCTGGGTAGATTTGTGTCCGACTTGATCCCGACTTGCTCTGACGTCATGCACACGTGGGCAACGGAAATCTCACGAGAGCAAGGCGGCCGCAGTTCTGAGACGCAGGCGGCGCAGTTGCTTTTCACCGACTGCAAGAGCCAGGCGGACCCAGGCGGACCCAGAGCATGCTGGGAAACGCCGGCTTCTCAGCTGATTTAACACCTGATTGGTTTACAACATGATGACGTTTTATATAAACTTTTTATTGTTTTTGAATCGGAGGGATTTTAATTGCTATTTGTCTGATTTAAAGACTTATTCTGTCCAGAACACATGTTGTGTGGCTGATAGTTACGTTTAGAAGTCAGAGAGACTAAATCTGAGCAGATCACGGATCATCTACAGTCTGTTGTTAATTAAAATCAGCAACAGATCTCATGTAGAACATTCTGAGAGCTACTCTGTCATAATTAAAACAACTGGAGACTGTCTAAAAGCTGATATTTGGGTCTGATTATATTTTATTAAATCGGAATCGCACCACAGTGTTTTTGTCACTTCCTGTCCAGCCTGAAGGCTGCTCGAATCGGCTGGAAACTGTCCGACTTTACCGCAGCTTTTTGTCACCGCCCCCCGCTGCTGTCGCCTGCTCTCGTCTGCTTTACAGGCGAGGCGCAGTTCATCTCGAACGAGCCTAATGGCTCAGCATGCTGTAAGCTGGAGAGTACAGACGGTTGAAAAATGAAGCGAAGCTACCGTAGTGGTTCTGAAAAAAGGAAGAAGCGGGAAGAAAGCAGAACGTTTTAGCAAAACTTCCAAAGGTAACAACCTTTTTCACGACGGCTACTGACAACACGAACATTAACGTTACTAAAGAGCAGCAAGAAGCCGGTGCTTGCGCTAGCAATGCTAACACTGATGAAGAATAGTGTCAGCCCAGGTTGCTCTAGCAATGCGGGGGCTACATACAAGACAACCTTACAGGATCCTTCGAATAGAGATGGTTACGGAACTGCTGCTTTCACTGTCCATGATGATAACTATGGCAATGACGAAGAATGTGACACATATAATACTCAGCAACTAGACCCCGCGAGTAGCAGTCACCCTAATCAATGTGTTATGATTGAAGATGATCCAGCACTCTGGCCAAAACAGCTGTCAGACAGAGAGCACGTCTTTCTCAGATAAATAAGGACTGAAAAGGGGGAGAACAAGTGTTGTGGAGGGCCCCATGCCTATGTTTGCCTTAGGCCTCAATATGACTAAATCCGCCCCTGCCTTAAAGTAATGTTTCCCAAATCGTTTCAGAGGTTCATCAACTCGTAACAGGGTGAATGGCACTTCTGCATTTGCTTTGCGGCTCTCTACCGGCTAAAACCGCACTATGCAAGTTTACCAGATCTGGTAGCGGATCTGTGGTTCCAATGAGACGTAATGGGACAATTCCTCTTCCAACCTGTAGAAGCAGGAAAGGTTCTCTAGTGGAGCTTTAAAAAGTGCTAGCTAGCAGTTGCAGCAGCAGTAGCTAGCTCTGTGCGCTAAGTGCCTTTGTAACTTGCCAGAAATTGTGTATTTGTAAAAAAGGTTATGTGTGCACCTTCTGAATGCATTATGTAAATGTTTGTGTACTGATTTCTTTTTATCTAAAATGTTTTAGTTTTACAAAACAAAAGCAAAGGCTTCAGTAAAGTACAAGAAAGTCTGATGTATGTGTTTTGGAGGAATTTGAAGCTCGTAAATGTTTTTTTCCTGTCAGGACAAAACACCCAGTTCTGTACATTTTCCATTTCCTTTCCCCTGCAGCTCTACCAAGGGCGTGTTCGGGACTTGCTGGACATGCTGGGGGGCCTGTGTGCCCTCCCCTCCATCCCTCCTGGGCTCCACAGTGTGGGATGACAGATATCCACAAGGACGAGCCACAACCCCTCTAAAATTGGTCACCTTAAGAGAAGGTTACTGAAGGATGAGACCTACAAGGAACACTACGTGAAGTTCATGAATGAAGTTATTGAAAAGGGTGATGCCGAGGAGCTTCACAATAAAGGAAAGGAAGGAGAAAAATGGTACATACCCCACCACGGAGTCTACCACTTGAAAAAAACAGGAAAGCTCCGTGTTGGTTTTGATTGCTCTGCTAAGCACAAGCTTAAATAACCACTTGCTGACAGGCCCAGACCTAATTAATAATCTGACTGGTGTGCTTATGAGATTCAGGCGGCACAACACTGCTCTGATGTGCAACATAAAGAAGATGTTTCATCAGTTCCATGTGCAGGAGTCTGACAGAGACTATCTACGTTTCCTCTGGTGGAAGGATGGAAATCTCAGCACTGAGCCATAAGAATTTTGCATGAAGGTACATCTTTTCGGTGCTGCATCATCAACTGGATGCGCCAACTATGGGTTGAAGCGCTTGGCCAAGGAGAATGAGAACTTGTTTCCCCTTGGCTCACAGTTCATCATGAAGGTTTTCTATGTTGATGACGGTGTTACAAGCACAGCAACTACTGATGAAGCTATTCAGCTTGCAAAGGAGGCTCAGAAACTCTGTGCTACAGGTGGTCTAAGACTGCACAAGTTTGTGTGTAACACAAAACGGTGTTAGAGAGACTACCTCCATCTGAGTGTGCAATCGAGGTAAAGGCTCTCGACCTTGCCTTCAACGATTCCACATTGGAAAGAGCCTTAGGGATCCATTGGCACATTGAATCTGACACCTTTAGATTTTGTATATCCCTGAAAGATCAGCCCGCAACCCATCGAGGCATACTAATCATGGTGGCCTCTGTTTATGACCCGCTGGGCCTCATTGCTACCTTCCTGCTAATCGGTAAAAGGATTCTGCAAGAAATGTGCAAGCATAGTACAAGTTGGGATGAACCCCTCCGTGGTGATCTACATCCAGCGTGGGAGAGCTGGAAGAGCGATCTTGCAAATTTGGAGAAAATCAACATACCTCGTTGCTATGTGCCACCTGACTTTGGACACGTCTTGAGAAGAGAGCTTCACCACTTCTCTGATGCAAGCACACACGGATATGGCCAATGTTCCTATTTGAGACATTTAAGTGAAAATGGAAATGTTCACTGCACTCTGCTTATGGCAATGTCCAGAGTAGCTCCCATCAAAGTCACAACTATTCCCAGATTAGAAGTGACAGCTGCTGTTGTTTCAGTTGTAGTGAGCAACACTCTGAAGGAGGAGCTTGGTCTCACAGACATTGACGAGTACTTCTGGACTGACTCCAAAGTGGTCTTGGGGTACATCAATAACAAGGCACAGCGTTTCCACACATTTGTGTCAAACAGAATACAAAAGGTACGTCTCAGCACAACTCCAGAGCAATGGAGATACGTCCCAACTGATAAAAATCCTGATGATCTCGCCTCAAGAGGCTAAAGTGCAAGTAAACTTCTCACATCAAATTGGTTTACAGGACCTCAGTTTCTATGGGAGAAAGAACTTCCCTCAGCTGCGTACACTGTCGTAGAAATCCAGATTGGCAACCCTGAAGTCAAAGGGTTTCAGACACTGAATGTACAGACTAGGGAACAAGTAAGTCTCTCAGATCGCGTGTCAAGGTTTTCTTCATGGTACAAGGCCACGCAAGCAGTGGCACGTCTCCTCCGCCGTGTCAACCGGCAAGTCAACAGGTCATAGTTCTGTGAAGGAGAGAGAAGACGCACAGTGCATTATCAATAAGGACTTACAAAGACAAGTTTATCCAGAGGAGATCAAGCTCCTCGTAAAGGAAGCTCAACTTCCATCTCAGAGCAAATGTATGTTTTTCTTGACCAAGATGGACTCCTCAAGGTGGGAGGAAGGTTAAAAAATGCATCTCTCCCTGCATTGCAGAAACACCCGATGATAATCCCTAAGGATCATCATATCACCATCATGATAATGGCCCAGTACCATGAGCAGATCAGACATCAAGGAAAGGGTTTCACCATAAATGAGATAAGATCAAATGGATTTTGGATCCCAGGAATCAACCGAACTGTTGCTAAATATGTTCGTCAATGTGTAAAATGTCAAAAATTCAGTAGACCGACCGAGGAACAGAGAATGGCAGACCTGCCAACAGAATGTGTAAATCCATCACCTCCATTTACCTACTGCAGTATGGACTGCTTTGATCCGTTTCACACAAAACAGGGACGCAAGGAGCACAAGCGATATGGACTCCTTTTCACATGCCTTTCATGTCGGGCTGTTCACACAGAAATGTTGAATGACATGTCTACAGATGCCTTCATCAACGGACTTCGTTGTTTTCTTGCTGTAAGTGGAGCTGTACGCCAAATACGATGTGACCAGGGAACTAATTTTGTGGGAGCCAAAAATTAACTAAAGGAGGCTCTCAAGCAATTGGATGGAAATCGTATTACTACATTCTTGGCTCAAAAGCAGTGCAACTTCATCTTGAACGCTCCCCACTCAATCCTTGCAGGAGGAGTATGGGAAAGGCAAATCAGAACAGTGAGGAACGTGCTTCGTTCCACTCTCTCAATATCCCCAGGTAGGCTGGATAATGCCTCACTTTGGACATTCTTCTATGAGGCAATGGCCATTGTGAACAGCAGGCGGCTCACAGTCGACAACCTAACTGATCAAGACAGTCCTGAGCCACTAACACCCGATCACCTGCTCACAAGGAAGTCTGTTGTTGCATTACCACCTCCTGGCAGCTTCATCAAAGAGGACATGTATGCTCATAAGAGGTGGTGTCATGTTCAGTATCTTGCTGAACAGTTTTGGAGTCGTTGGAAAAGAGAGTACCTTTCTAATATCGCCATCAGACAACGCTGGCACACTCCAAGAAGGAACCTAAAAGTCGGTGACATTGTCATAGAAAGGGTAGAGGATTTGCCACGGAATGAGTGGAGATTGGCTAAAGTTGTACAAACAACTACTGATAAAGATGGACTTGTGAGAAAGGTAAAGATACGTCTCGGTGAACAGAAGATGAGAAAGGAGGGACAAAATTCTGGCAAGCCATCCATCATCGAACGCCCAGTTCAGAAGCTGATCCTGCTCCTAGAGTCAGTTTGAAGACCTAACAACCATGTCCTTTCTCTATACAAAGAGTTGAAATCATAGACTCATAAATGGACATATGATATGAGACTATTGTTCGCTTTTGTCCTTAGTAAGTATTCAGTTGGGTAAATTATTTGCCTTTACATTCTATAATGTTCTGTAAAGCATTAATATTTTGGTGGGAGTGTAAATTGCCCAAATAGTGTTTCTATGGTTGTCATTTTCCGACGCAAATGCTTTTATTATGAAAGTTCCGAAAACCAGAAAAAGAAAAAGCGGTCTAACGAAGGCATTCAGTAATATTGTTTAGCACCTGGCTGTTAGAGGCACAAGGTATGTTAGTTTTACACTTCATTTTTATTCTGAGTTACTATTGTGTACCGTTTTGTAGTTTTGCTGAGATCAGAGAATACAAGTTTGCAAGTTAAACTAACAGTAGCATATTGCCATTAGCCCGCCACTTGAGAGATACTACAGCAAATTGTATGTAAAATGAAGGTGTTGTGTTTTTCCATGTTTTTCTCAGCTCTTACGGTGATTCAAGATATTCAAGCTGTAATAAGGAATGTTGCAAAGGGAAAATAAAGATTCCTGAATCATCAGTTAATAAAGAGCCCGACCATTATTCAGCCGGGGACGCCACACAGTTTATTGCCACCTTTTATTAGATTTTACAAGTGCAGGAAATAGTTCAGGTGGATGAATTTTACAGAAAATAAATAAAATTATAAAGCACCTTTTGTGCTCTGCTGTCATCCTCTTTACAGGGAAGTGCAGTCTAAAGCGGCGTCTGTGGGATCTGGGGCTTGCCAGGGTTTGACAAGACCCCAGAGGACTTTTTGGCCATCCAGATGTAGACTGTAATAGACTACCAGCCAGCCCCAATTACAGCTCCTCACTCATCACAACCATGAAACCCTCATCAGCTCAACAGTAAGTATTTTTGTTTTTCTAATCCTCAGGGTGAAAATAAGATCAGTGGATCTGATCTTCAGTGTGTGCCATGTCTCCATTACAAAGTTGGGAAAGACTCCTTAGAGAGAAAAATAGTCCTTTGCCATCCCATATAAAACACTAAAATGATAAACTACAGTCATAAGCACATCAACCAACATATCAATAAGGATGGATAACTGAAATTCATCCACCTACTGTAGTGGACCCCGCCTCATCCCACCGCTATTTGTCTGGACTTTGTGCTAGTTTTCCACACAGAAGACATGCTACTTCTTTTGTGACATGTAAGATCATTTGTATGTAAATAAGTTCACAGAAATATTATCAGACATGAATAAGTCAAATGATGACTTTAATTTATTTTATTTTTTTACATTACACTTACAATCTTTTGGAAGGCTCACATAAATCAAATAGTTTTCATAAACAGTAGAAAGCTTAAGATCTCATTAAAGGATTCATTGGGACATTTAAAGGTGCTCTAACAGCGTTTTTCCACTCCTGGTAACAGCTCGACTTGACTCGCCTCTACTCAACTCGGCGCATTCTGCGTCCGTTGTCCATTGCAAATTGAGTAACGCCTCAGCGTGGCTGGTCACCATAGCTACGCGTGACGATGTAATTTTCAACGCGACTCCCAACAGCACGTCGGACAGTTGCCACAGCCAGAAGAAATGTTTTGTTTCAAAAGAAGCTGAAGGAAGCAACAAAAATCACCGCTAAAAAAACAGGAGTTTGGGAATTCCGACGGAGTTCAGACGTTGACATGACTATTGTTCGCCGACACAAAAGGGTAAGTTAAGTTTCCTGGTAACGTCAGCTAACATTTGCATGTGTTAGGGGCCCCGGTCAGTATTTACTACACGCTATATGAAGTAGATGAACTTTAGCAACCATGATTACACACCAAAATACGTCTGCTGTGTACCTTTTGTGTTTCAGAGCATTCACGCTTTGCAAAATCGCCGCCGCAGACCGTCTGGTGGGCGATGTCCGACTGGTGAGATCTCTGGTTCTGACCTGCTGGACTTCGCATAATCTTTATGAGAGTCATGAAGAGGCTTGTGACAACAACTGGGATGCATCTGGGACAGCAGAGTCCCAGGGGGGGACACTGTCACAGGTTGCAGAGGATGAAGACCGGGATGTACGCAAGGGTTTGATGCGCTACTTGAAAAGGTAAATAAAAACTTTTCTTGGATATATTGTCTTGTTTTTTTTAGGTAACAGTGTGCAATATTGGAAACGACATAAAGCCCCTAATAGCCCTTAATATTGAACATTTGAAAAGTGAGAATAGTGCAGAGAGTAGATAATCTGTCGGTGTCTGGCTAGATTTTTTTTTTAAATGTCCCGTTTGTTCTGGACACACACTCCGCACTCTTGTTTGCTATAAACGCAGTGATCCGACCAACCAGCCGTCTGCAGGTTTCCACGTCACCTTTTGGTATCGCCTCAGCTCGCTTGGAACCTCGACTGAGGTAGTACTAAAAAAGTACCTGGTAGCAGGTCCCAAGGACTTTTTCTCGTAATGGAAAACCAAAAAAAGCAAGTAGATTCGAGGCAAGTTGAGTAGATACCACGCAGTGTAAAACCGCCATAAGCAGTGTTGGGTCATGGCACTTCTTGTTGACATTCAAAGTATTTTCAAATAGAACGCAGCTAGCTCCCTTCTCCCTCCCTTCCGTGCTTCCACGCACTAGTAATAAGTCAGCTGTCTGGTGAATTAGGATGAAATTTCATAGAAGCACTGGCAAAGATCAGGACGTCCTTTTCGGTTCAGTAACACTGTTACTTGCAACATTTTCTTAAGCTCTCTGGTTCTTCTGTTCCTGTGTTTCAACCTCAAAGCCGTTGTTGAAGTAGGAATTTAGGTTGGTGCGAACAGAGGACTTCTTGAGTCTACAGCAGATCAGTTTGTAGAGAGCCACCAGAGGGATGGAGATCACAGGTAGTACACAGAGGAGGAGGATTATGGCAAACACCCAGTCTGGATAGGGCTTCACTTCAGTTTGGGGGAATAGTTCCTGAAGAAAAAGACAAAGCAGTATAATATATAAATAATTGAAATTTGCTAATTGTCTTTATTCCCCCTTCAAAATGGAGACCACTCTCATAAGGTATCTGTGTGCTAAATATGAAGCCACAGCCAGCATGTGATTAGATAAGTTTAGCTTAGCTTAGTCCTGCATTGCCAGACCTATCTCCACAGGGCTGTGGAGTAAGGTTTGACTCTACCACAGATACATTCTGGGGTAGAAGAAAAAACACTGGTTTAGTGTTTTTTTTTTTTTTAAACCAATCACATTTGTTCTAGACGGAGCTAAGCTTTGGACAAAGTGACATTGGCTCTGCAAAATGGTCTCAAGAAGGAACTTGTTTTTTTGTGGTTTTGCACCCCACAAAAGAAAACTAAGTTAACCGTTCACCCAATACAGTACCATCATGTCTATAAATTAGCTGGATAAATGGTTAAACTGTATTTGCTCTTACTAGTGTATCACCATGTGTCCATAGTAATCCCCACCAACTGGTCCTAAAGCACACCTAATTAGATAGTAAATGGTCTAAACATATTCTTCAAAAATCAATCACCAAAAGAACAAAGCAAGCCTGCCTTGTTACATTATCCAAATTTTCATCAAAACGTGGCATTGTCATTGTGTAGCTTGCTAGCTCGAAGTTTGTTGTTGTCTACCAAAGCAAGGGATTTTGAGAATGGCAACACAGAGAGCAGGAGCATATGGACATCCAGTACATGAGATGTCCAGGCAGTTATCCTGGAAATGTACCCTTACTATGGGTAGTTTAACTTTAAAGTCACTTTGGACTCAGTTCTACTGAAATCTTGACATCTCCATGTCAGTACCCTCTCTTTGCTTACATAGGCTGGGTTCCATGTGGGATAAGATGGGTGTGTCTGTGCCTGGATGACCACATAGGCAATCAACACCACCAGGAGCATTAAAGGACTGATCACCATCCAGCATGCCTTCCAGAAGATGTTAGGCCTGTTCCCAGTCATGACATAGATGTCTTCACTGAAACTGTCAGAAGTTACAGGAACAAGAGAAAATGTTTAACACGTTGGGATCTAAATAATTTTAAAGGTCCCAAGACATGGTGCTCTTTGGATGCTTTTATATAGGCCTTAGTGGTCCCCTAATACCATATCTGAAGTTTATTTCACAAAATTTAGCTTTGGTGCAGAATTACAGCCACTAGAGCCAGTTCTACGAGGAGCTTGCCTTAGGACGTGCCATTTTTGAGTCTGTAGCTTTTGAGGAGGAGAGAGGGGGGGTAAGGTGGAGGCTGGGGGTGTGGCCATGACTAACTGCCACTTTGCTTGTTTGAAAGCCATGATGTCTCTCTCTTTCTCATGGGCGGACAAAATTCTCTGGGTATGCAAAGCAGAGAAAGCGGAGGTAACCTTGGTAACCGTAAGGGTCAAGATTCTAGATCAGCCCATCTAAGCTTTCATTTTCTTAAAGGCAGAGCAGGAGACCCAGGTCTCAGTTTACACCTATCGCCATTTCTAGCCACTGGGGTGACCATAGGCAGGCTGAGGGAACTCATATTAATGTTAAAAAACCTCATAAAGTGAAGTTTTCATGCCTTGGGACCTTTAAGCTCATTGGACCATACAGAATACTAATGAAGAGGTTAACAAGTTACTTTTTCATTCCATGGACATAAATGACTCCAGTAATCTCAAATAATGCAATGATCAGCAGAGGTACAGAGCCCACGTAGCTGTTGAAGACCTCCACCCAGTAGTTCCCTGAACCCAGGGTGAAGATGAGAGCCGCCAAGAAGGCTACCAAGCAGATGAGTGCTAAGGAAGTGAGAAAAAAAAGCTCAAAGGGGAGTTCAAAGGGGAAAACATGTATCCTTTATAACTTTTTAGAACAAGCTGATTTGCAGGCACCTGTTATGAGTTCTTTTGGCATCCACTTAGGCACTAGTTTGAGGTCGTTGATGGGCGTGAGGACTCCCTCTATGTTGCCAAACATGGAGGAGAGACCCAAGCTGAAGAGCATGACGAAGAACAGTATTGCCCATATCTGCGAGCCTGGCATCTCTATCACTGCTTCGGTGAACACAATAAAAGCCAGGCCAGTACCTGAAGCGCTCTTAGGGAGAGAGGCAAGAAAATAATGAGGAAGCATGAACTGACTGTACATATTTGAACGGTACTCAATATACTGTACTCCAGAAAAGGAAAGGGGAGGCGAGTGCAGATAACAACCAGGATTTAAGGTCAGAGGGAAACTAGAAAAATGAGACTCAGACAAAAGAATGCAATGTACAAGATTAGATGTGTTTTCAAAGTTAAAATACCTGGTCAAGGAACGTTTGCAGGTCACAGTGCGTCAGGTCCAGACTGGCCACCTCACCTGGAGATGTTCCATTTAAATACTCGAGCCAGTGATCATAGTTCTCTACAGTTATGTTCTGGTCTGAAAACTCAAAGTAATTGGTAAGAGCCAAGATGTTTCTGCAGATGAGATTCAATTGGCCTCATTAGTATCAAAAAGAAAGCCAATAGAAGCTTTAGAATTACATAAAGTATGTGTGTGTGTGTATATACCCCTCAACACAGGAGTTGTAAGCAGTGGTGGCTTTAAATCCCAGAATGGCAAAGATGGGAATGGAGGCGTAGAGAGATGTGGCACTATTTATTACTCCTACTAGAACAGCATCCCTCTCACAGTTGTTTCTAGGACAGAAAACAGAAAAACAGAAAAAAGACATTTCAATTTTATTGAGGGTGTTAAGGGGCCCTGTGGTCTATAACAAATGTTCTAAAGTGCAATGGGCAAGTGCATTTAGGGCTTTCCCAACTAAAGTTTTTCTAGTTCTAGTTAGTTCCATAATGTCCCTTTTTTGGGATCAGTAAATATCTATCTATGTATCTATCTATGTATCTATCTATCTATCTATCTATCTATCTATCTATCTATCTATCTATCTATCTATCTATCTATCTATCTATCTATCTAAATGGCACGTAATCTGGGTGCAAAGTAAGGCACAAAGGGGTTTATTTTAGTCTCTTAATCATAGGTGTGTTTTGGGTGTAACATGAATTAAAACAATCAGAGTGGCAACCCCCCATATCCTTTAAAAGCCAAGTGTGCATTGCTATTTAAATGGTGGATTCAGCAAATTGAAGATGCGAGTGGTTTTCTGCTGAGGAAATGTATCTGATCTATGTGACGTGAAAGCGCAAATGCAACGATAACCTATTTCACTAAGGAGGAGCGCTGGTCCGCATTCTTGTGTGTTACAAGTAGAGTGTACCCATTGCAAAACCCTCCTACTGTATACAGGTGCATTCTACTATCTGAATAATGCAGCCACTCTAATAAATACAATAAATAGCAGGAAAATACTGCACCCTTGACTTTAGGCCAAGTTTTTATTGGTCAATAGCGTAATCACTTTCTGCTGCCGCAAGATAACAATGTGCCAACAATGCACCTGACCTGACCACACCTCATGGTCGGTCTGAAACTAGCAATGAAAGTTGTGCTTGCTGCGCTTTGTACCTTTGTACCTGCGTTTGTTTTAGTGCTTACCTCTTTTCGTTGTAGCTGGAGAAAGCTATGAGACCTCCAAAGGCCACAGAGAGAGAGAAGAAGATCTGGGTGGAAGCATCCAGCCACACCTGAGGGTTCTTCAGTATCTCCCACTGCAGCGTGCACGCAGCACATCAGGTCATTGTGTCTGGCATACAATCTTACATAAACCTGTATGGGCAACAAGTGACCAAACTCACATTAGGAGTGAAGAGGTACACCAGTCCATCAGTTGCTCCAGGCAAAGTGAGGGCACGGATCAGGAAAATAGTCAGCACCAGGTAAGGGAATGTGGCTGTCACATACACAGCCTGAAACATGCAAACGTATGATATAGCATTATTCATAAAATTCATTATTCACACGATTTTATCTCTTTCTGTCAGCAGTAATGTCATGTATGTGTGGTACAGTGGTTGATTTTGAAGAATATTTTTCACTAGATAAACAGACCTTTCCTACGGACTTGATGCCTTTGATGCAGCAGATGTAGACCACACACCAAGCACTGGCCAGACAGATGACCAGCCACCACTGCAGGGAGCCGCTGGTCTCTATGTCAGGTGTTATGTTCAGAGTCTCACGGTACCAAAAGTAGTTCACTGGAGTGCTCTTCTCACACTCCACATTATAGCCTATTTAGATGCAGACACAAGCGAGAAAATGACATCTATGACATTCTTTTTCTAGGACTTAATCTGAACATTATTACGTTTTTTTTTGGATTAATCATGCATCAGCTTTTGTAACGGAGTTCATTTTCTGTATGTATAGAGTAAACATTTCTTCCGTTTTCCATCAAGAGATGTGTTCCCGCATAGTTGTATTTAAAATGTGTAAAATGTATAGCATTTATTACGCTTACGGAAAACAAATGAGACTATATGATTTTAGTTTTTTGTCTGTGACTCCTTCATCCATCTTTCACTGAGCAAAAGCATGCTATTTATGCATTTGGTGCAGAACCCCTTTGTGTCATAAAAATAAAAATCCAATCTAAAAAATAAAGTCTGACCTGGATTGCCACGTAAAGCCTGAATGTTAAGAGTCCTTTTGCATCTTGTAAAGTTATTATAATTATGCTAGTTTCTCAAACTAATTGATACAGTTTAATTGTACATGGTATAGACAATACTTCTGTCAGTGGGCAGTGGCAAGCGCAGTGTGTGACAAAATATCAAGAGCAGCTAGAATGATTGGTAGAGTTTCTTGATACCTGTGAGGTTATCATTGAGTGGACACTGGCTCCAAGGCAGGGGGTCTTGGAACGAGTGAAATAAATACCACAGCACCCAGGCCAGGATGGTGTTGTAGAAAATGTCTACCAGGAATGACACTATCATGGAGGCAATTCCTACACACAGGAAATAAAGGGCATTTTAAGTACCACAAATAAGTATTAATCTGACAAATAAATACCCTAATAAATGTTACTAATAATTCTAGGCCACCCACCGACTCCACCCAGTAGTGGTGAGATGGAGTTCCAGACACCGATGCTGCCCATGCGGAGCCTCTGTCCTATAGCCAGCTCCAGGTAGAGCAGGGGGAGGCCCTCAAACACCAGCGCTATCAGGTAGGGGATGAGGAATGCACCTGAAGACATGAAGTAAACATTACCTCACAGTTAATATGCAAGATTTGTATCAGTTGTCAGACTTCCTCAACATACTTGTATATGTAAAATGATCAGCGCCAAATGTGGTTAAAAATTAACTTAAAGCTACAGTAACAATTTGGCTGGGGATGTAAGAAGCAAACAACACTGTGTCATTTTGAACCGTCAGGCTGCAGAAATTCAATTCAATTCAATTTTATTTATAGTATCAATTCATAACAAGAGTTATCTCAAGACGCTTTACAGATAGAGTAGGTCTAGACATTTGGAAATGATTCCAGATTGGTCTGTTTTCCGCCAAGAAATTTGGGCAGTTTTGTGTGTGTTTGGCTTGGAAACCTACTTTTTATCTGGCAACTCTGCTTGTAGTACCAATCCTACATTTCCCATTAACGCTACGTTGTGACGTGTCGTGCAACCGTTGGCACTTGCCTAGCATTCGTGGTATAGATTACGAACGGACAGAAAGGAACAGCAACAAACAAACCAGAGGAACTGAATTTAAGTAAAGTTAGTTAAGAAAACAAGGAACGTGGCTAAAGTCTGACTGGCTGGTAACTTCAAAAATCAACAAGTCGTGTTGTCTGGTGATCAAAAAGTTAAAGTATATTATGCTTTTTGGTGTTAATCGTTCCTTTATTGTGATATATATCTTTTTTTGCATGTTATAGGTTTACAAAGTGAAAAAGCCCAAAGTCCACCCCAAAGTGACCATCTTCCCTGAATATGATAATGGCATCATATAATAGCGTCTCACCTCCTCCATAGATTTGGCACAGATAAGGAAATCGCCAGACGTTTCCAAGTCCCACTGCAAAGCCAATACATGTTAACAGGTACTGAACCTTGTTGTCCCATTTGGCTCTCTCCTCCACTCCGGAGTCTTTTATTTTGCCCATCCTCAGCTGGAAAAAAGGCTTAACACAATTCCAGCTTTGTTACAAGGATTCAACTCTTCTAATCTGTAGTGGTCCTAGGTAGTGGTCCTAGCTGTCCTATTGCGTGCAGCTTTGAGTTTTACTAATTTTATTGAAGAAGTCAGGCCACCTGGGAGGGAGTGAAAACATCAGGCAAAATGATTTAATGGTTAAACCTCTCACTTTGTTTAAAATGGGAATGTGCCAAGACTCCGATTAATGCATAACGTGGTGATGCAGATTTAATGTTATGCAGTTATGCAGCAAAAGACACTGTGACAGTTGTACCATGGCACTGCTATATCTTTATTCAATTAATCTAACATGGGACACATGCTCACCAACCTCTTCAAGGTTCTGATGAAGGAATCGACTCCAGCTCATGTGGTTCCGTGAGACCTACCACACGAGTCATTGCAGCAGAGGCCAAAACGAGGCTACATGTTGTGCTGCCTTTCAAAAGCGAACTCGGAGAATTCCGGTCAATTTTAACACGTAGCTCTGTAGAGAGAAAAATGAAAACAATCGGTGCTTCCTTTACCGTGTTATCCTCCTGCTAGAGTTAGCATCCAACAGGCTTAAACAGGGCAAGTTTTAAATGCGTTTTAGCCTCCAAACCTCCATACCTCTGTTTATTTCCTGTTTTCCTGTGAAGTCCACACTCGTTGAAACACGCCTTTCTGTCACATCTACCGCAGTCATTCGCTGTGTGCACTCAGAAGGAATAACTTCACATGGCTAGGCACTTGTAATGACATTTTGAATTTGTTTAGAGGCTAAAAACACAACTTGCCTGTTTATCTAGCAGGGGGATATACGGTGTAGACAGTACCGAGTGTTTTAATTTTTCTTGCTACTGAACGTACTCCAAATTTACAAATGGACTGGAATTCTCCTTTAATAAATTAAATGTTAAAATCTATTTCCATCTGCTGCCATCTACTGGTCAGGCGGTAATTATTCAGTCAAACGCTTTCTTCATTTGAGCACAAAAGCATGTGCGAGAATGACAGTGCTGGACTCATGTAGCTGCTGAATGTATTTCTAATACACTTCTCCCGTTTGTCTGTAAGTAAAATATGTAAATAATTACAAAGCATCTTATAAAAGGAATTTCATGTTCCTTTCAAAGTGTTCCATAGTTTTGTTAAAGCAACACTAGAGAACTTTTTGTACCTTAAAATAATGTTTCCCAAATCATTTGAGTGGTTCATCAACTCGTAACAGGGTGAATGGCACTTCTGCATTTGCTTTGCTGCTCTCTACCGGCTATAACCGCACTATTTAAGTTTACCAGATCCGGTAGCGGATCTGTGGTTCCAATGAGACGTAATGGGACAATTCCTCTTCCAACCTGTAGAAGCAGGAAAAGTTCTCTAGTGGAGCTTTAAACGTGCTAGCTAGCAGTTACAGCAGCAGTAGCAAGCTCTGTGCACTAAGTGCCTTTGTGACTTGTAGCTGTTGAAGTTGAGCGTAATTCAGGCTGTAACATTATAGTACACTTAATGTATTTGTTCATTGTGTATACTTAGTACTGTATGCAACCATTTATAATTATAATTATAAAGTTAGTATTGTAAATATTGTTATGTGTTTGTACAAAATTTAATATTTTTCTGAATTATTCAGAATTATGTAAATGTTTGATGATTTTATGTTTTATTTTTGAAATTAGTACAGCAAATAAATGTATTACAAACCTTTATCATTACAATACTAAAATGTTACTGAGGAATTTTTGAATCATTGTTGAGGATCTCAGTTTTAACAAAAGAAAAAAAGTAAACAAGACTTCAGTTAAGTACAAGCAAGTCCAGATGTAGTGTTTATTGGAGACTTTGAGTATTAACAGGCGTCTAGATTTGCACAGCAAACCCCGCTGCGAGGTCACAACACATCTCATACTGACATTGAAAATTCTTTCCTACTATCCATGAGTTGTTGTTAATACATGCTGTGAGCGTCTGCACGTTTTCCATTTCCTTTAACTGCTGCAGCTCTACCAAGGGCGTATTCGGGACTTGCTGGAAATGCTGGGGGGCCTGTGGCCCTCCCCTCCATTCCTCCTGGGCTCCACAGTGTGGGGGATGACATATAACCACAAGGACGAGCCACAACCCCTCTAAAATTGTTAAGGTTGGTTTTGTCTCCGGGCAGAGACTGACAAATAGTTTTGAATGAATGATTTATTTAATGCTGTCATATGTAGTCATTTGATGATGATACTACTGCTACTAAAAACTCTAATTTTGCACTCTGTGAAAATAGGTTTAAATTTCTTCATTCATTCATTAATTCCTTTCTATGCATTTCTATGGTAGATTTTAAGTGGAGCCTATAGAGAGTTGTGATAAACTGGTTGAAGTGATTGGCCAGGGGCTGGTGGTGTCCAGCTACCAGAGATGGGAAGTAACGAAGTACAAGTACTTCGGTACTGTACTCAAGTAGATTTTTCTGATATTTTTACTTTACTTTACTATTTATTTTTGTGGCGACTTTTACTTCTACTCCTTACATTTTAACACAAATATCGGTACTTTCTACTCCTTACATTTTAAAAATGGCTCGTTACTTTCGTTTGTACAAGAGGTTATGTCGGACAATAGCGCGGACACGCGGCACACACCGCGAGCGGGTGCGCGCGCTACACGGAGAGAAAAGTGAGAGAAATTAAAAGTAGACAAGCTGTCCCGAGGATAACCAGCTGAGATTGTGTGTGAGAGTCTTTGAGAACTGTAAGTCGTATAACTCATGTTGTCAGTTTTCACTTAAGCCTGTTATTAGTCTATAGTTCTTCACATTTAAAGTAAGTTAGTAGTGGGTTTGGGTGTGTTCTTCACCTGTTAGCTAGGTTGCACGTTGATATTAATCAACACTTTCACAGCTTTATTCGCATGAGTTTTTTTGTTTTTTTTACCGAACTCCAGATACTGTAATTCAGTTGACAAGTGGATGGAAACTTAGCTAGAGAGAAGTTGTCTCCGTCTGTTTAACAGACAGACCTGGGGTGAAGTTGGAAACCAGAATCAGCTTTAATCCAGTCCTAATCTAGTCCTCAACTTCACATAATTTCACTGGAGTTATCCTTATTATTGTTTACGTCATCAATACCAAATTCAATCTAAATGGATGGGATATATCTACTGTACGTTGCATTTGACGCACCACTAAGACAACTCAACAGATTCAGCATTCTGCATTAATTCACAGCAAATCATTGAGGCTTGATGGCGCTAACGTTAGCACATAGTAGTATGGATGGTGCTAACGTTAGCACATAGTAGTATGGATGGTGCTAACGTTAGCACATAGTAGTATGAGGGCGACATGATTGAAAATGAAGAAAAACACCAAGACATTCCCATCATCCTCCGCCTTATCTGAGAGAGATGTTCGAGACAGTAGGCATCAAGAAGGACTCCTGGCCAGTGTGCTGGGGAACTTCTTCATTAATGTCTGTTTAGACATTCATATTTTAATCCTTTATTTTATTTCCAGAAGAGCATATGAGCACACACTACATGTAGATTAATTTACATTTTACAGGGGGAAAGATTAAAAATAGAAAACTGGATCTGTGAATTCTAACAGAATCACACTGAATTCATATCTTGCTAATAAGTCAGAATCTTATTAACCTGGAGCCCCAGTTTCTGTCATTATAATCATATATGTTATGTTTTAGACCTATTGGCAGACATATTTAAAATGTAGCCTTGCCATATAAAGACATGTCCTCCATGTCCACTGAAGTTCCTCAGCGTTTCTCTAGTAACATTTGTGTGCTCCAGGTAGCTTTCGCAAGGCTACTTTTACTTTTATACTTAAGTAAATCCAAGCCTGTACTTTGTACTTTTACTTGAGTAAAGAAGTTAAATCAGCACTTCCACTTTACGGAGTATTTTTTAACACAAGTATCTGTACTTCTACTTAAGTACGGAAAGTAAGTACTTTTGCCATCTCTGCAGTCTACTCTGCTGTCTCTGCTATGGTCACATGGAGTAGCAGAGGCATTAGTGAAAAGAAAGGTTACAGCTGACAGCCATGTATTTCTGTTAACGTCAACTTCTACAGATGTAATAACACATTTGTAGCAACAGAGGGCAGTGTTTCTGTATTGTAGCTCATTTCTATTTATTGAAGTCATTCTCTCTAAGTTCTGTAGATGTTTGATGAGACTGGTGGATAACTTCCTTCTGATCACCCCCAGCTTAACACTTTGTGACACACACCAGTTTTCCACTCATATTTACTGCTCACATGACACAAAATTATCAGCCAACATTCATCTTTTCTATCCTTTGCATTCTGTTTTGCTTCTTTTTTTTTTTTTTTTTAGATCAGACGTGTTTAAAGTTACACACATTTAGGTTAAGCATCTGTAACACTAAATGATGATAATAACAATAAAAATCTTTATTTGTAGAGCATATTTCAAAATCAAGTTCTGAAGAGCTTCAGAGGGAAAGCAAGTTAAAATCAACAAATTATAAAATCAAGTTACAAAATGTATATGGTTTATGAAATGTATACAACCAATTTACCAGAAATATAAAAGGAATTAAAGAAACTATGTAAATCTTTTTAAATCAAAATAGATTTTGCGATTAAAAAGTATGCATAGGAAACTTTTTCAAATTTAAAATAGAAAGTGCTATTGCTTGAGGTCATCAGCAATCAACAAGCAAAGACAGCTGAAGCACTTATCCCCGTTTCGAACATGACGTCAGCAGGGCTTTCAAGCATGTGAACACCAAGAAAGCAGCAGGACCAGACAGTATTAGTGGGCGGTTCAACAATGTGTGTGCGGACTAAGTTGCAACGGTCTTCACAATGATACTCAACCTTAACTGATGAAATGCTTTGAACGGCTGTAGAGGGATTACATCTACTTCTCATGATTTAGCACAGTGGACCCACTACAGTTTGCCTACCGTCCCAACGATCAATGGAAGATTCGGTGGGAAACACCATGTTGTGGTGATGAGAATATGGGGAAAGCTAGACAACATCAGTCATTCATAGGTCACAGGTCAGTGGGAGAGAATATTCGGCCAGTCTTTATTAACCAAACCCCTTCAAGTAGAAAAAATGTATGTGTCTCTACAGATTTCAGGGAATCTAGGCATCTGTTTTGATAAGAGAATGTTTTTGTGTACTGACTGTCTCTTTTGGAGTTCAGTGAAAACTAGGCTTTAGTTAGGCCATCTGTGTTTTAGGCCCTCTCAATGTCTTTGTTTACCTTAAAGGTTCAGCTAAGCGGTAAAGAGTGGCACTGGCAAGCGCACAGTTCAAAAGGCTATCAAACATTATGGCAAGCCAGCAATATCAGCAGGAAGACCAAACCTCCCTTTTCAAGAGCTTGGTCCTTTCGGTTCTGCTTTATGGATGCGAGACCGGGAAATAACCAAGGGAGAGGAGAAGAAGATAGACATCTTCCACACCAAAGCTTACGGAAGATTTTCAAGATTCGATGGAAACAACACGTCTCTAACAAGTCAGTCTTGAGATGGCAGAAATAAGGAAATCAGTGAGGAGGTGAGGAGACGGAGATGGAACTGGATCGGCAATGGCTGAAGAAGGACAGAACGGAGAACTGTGCTGTGTGCCCTCGGGTGGACACCTGAAGGAAGAAGGTAAGACGGCTGCCCAAAACAACTTGGCGGCGAATGGTGGAAATGGAACGTAACGGTGCAGGCTGGAACACGTGGAATACAGCACGACGTGCAGCTGCAAACCGAACCCAGTGGAGGAGTGATGTCCAAGCCTTGTGTGCCTTCTGGCACGGAGAGAATTAACACATTAACACATAAGCGTAACGCCTCCAGGATGAGTTTAAATATTCCTTCAGGAG